>NC_067221.1:41689430-41756930 GCF_019924925.1 Ctenopharyngodon idella | reverse complement strand
TTTGTTTATTATTTATTTAATAAACAATTATAAATTTTATTTATATTTATTAAATTATATATAAATATATTTAGATTTTATTTATTTATATAATAAATATAAACAAATTTATATTTATTAAATTATATAAATATATAAATTTATTTATATATATTAAAATAACATGACAACAAATTTAGTAAATATATAATATTAACAAAAAATTGAAACAGCATTAAGTAACGTTAATATAAATGTTTTATTGTCTCGTTTTATAGTTTAGTCATTTAAATTAGGTGAGCTTCATTGTAACAAAAACTACATATTCATATTTTGCTGGGCAAAATAAGTTAAATAACAGTAATGCAAATGGAGTAAATAAGTAGCATTAACAAATAAAACAATAATATGAAATAAAATGATAATGCAGAGTACAATTATAATTTAAAAAGTCTAATATAAAAAGTATAATATAAAACAAAATGCACTTTTATTTTGTAGTGAGTATTCATCTCTCGTCTCGCGACAGTTGCCGCGGGATCTGCACTCTGATGTTTCCGGTAAGCTGCCGAGAGCAGCTGGGCCGAAACTCACCGCACCCTCCTGATCCTCAGCCTCCTCTCCCGGGACATTCCGCTCACCGGGACCGGCTCCACTCGCCACGGAGTTCGGGATCTCATTTCCCGTTATATGAGAGAGACAGTGATCGCTGACAGACGCTTTAAACCTCGGCAGACACACGGACTGATGCTAGCAAGCTAACAGCATCCTCTCGCGCGGGCTGAGAAATCAAAACAATGCGTTTATTTATTACTTCTAGTTCATTTATACTCGTTTCATGAAGTTAATGTGCATTTTGCTGAGTTTGAAAGTATGTTATGTGTGTTTAAGCGGCAGTAGCTCAGGCTGATTATACGTTTACAGGTGATTTTACAGTTTGTTTATATTATATCTAAATAATATAAATCATATAAGAGTCCGTGTCATATTCTAGTAGTGTAAAGTGAATGTTTGGGGTGTGCGGATTCATGCACCTAGTGTTTTAAATTTGATTTTTCATCATAATGATCAGATCTGGATGGTGAACAGGTTGAGGAGGGTTTGACCAGGTAATCAGACTGATCCAGGAACTTGATCAGCTCGATGACAAGCTGTAAATTAGAGTCATTATTGAGTAAAGCTCAGTCTGAGCTCGCCTTTTACTGTCCCTGAGATTAAAGGTCTTTTCACACGTCAGCCATGGCTCCAAAAAAAAGACCAGATCCCATAGTTATAACTGGAACCGGAGAAGGACAGCCAACCTCTACATCCATAGATGCTGCGTCAGAGTAAGTTATAGAGCTGTCTGAAATTGTCACTTCAGATTGAATGTGCTGAATGACTTCTTTATGCTTTTCTTAAACCTCAGAGCGAATCTTGAGGCCCTGCAGAAGAAGTTGGAAGAGCTCGACTTGGACGAGCAACAGAAGAAGCGTCTGGAAGCTTTTCTCACGCAGAAAGCCAATCTGGGCGAGCTGAAAGATGATGATTTCCAGCATATCTGTGAACTTGGAGCTGGAAATGGAGGTGTGGTCAATAAAGTGTGCCACAAACCCTCTGGTCTTGTAATGGCCCGGAAGGTGAGTCACCAGCACGTGGTTTGTTGTTTCCATCATTGTGTAACAGAGAATCATTTTGACTCGTCCGTCAGTTTGTCAAAATTAACCAGACAAATGTTTTCATCTCAAAGAACTACTCAAATAACCAGCATTTCATGGAAGTATCACATTTCAGCTCCAGCTAGACTTCCATCATAAGTGTATAGATTGATGTAGTGATGTATTTTTGTAAGATCACATCTTCTTAAAACACAATAGGATTTTTCCATTTGCTTTTGAATTATTGCAGAAAATAAGCTCTGTGACCGACAAAATTTTATGGTTCTTACTAGGGTTGCAAAGGGGCGGAAAATTTCTTTCCAGAAACTTTCCATGGGAAGTTAAGCTGGGGAATTTTTGAAATATTCAAAGTTGGAAACTGAACAGGAGTAAAAGGGAATTAACTAGAAATTTGGGGTAACTTATACAAACTGTATCATATACAGACATTTTGTTTGGTCTTAAGCAGGCATGCATACAAAATAATATAAATTTTTAACATTTTTGATTTTTTTTATAAATTTGTGAGTAGAACTTTCATAGTTGCTTTCATTGAACAAAAAAAAAAAATAAAATGAAAGCAGATTTAGTGATGTGGTCTCAATAGGCCACCTATTGAGGGTGTGATTGAGGAATGCGCAGGGTAGAAATTCAACTGAATTTGCATTAAATCTGATTGTTATGCTGCAAGATTTTTTTTCCAACTACATTTAAAGGATTAGTTCACTTCAGAATTCAAATTTCCTGATAATTTCCTCACCCCCATGTCATCCAAGATGTTCATGTCTTTCTTCAGTGGAAAAGAAATGAAGGTTTTTGAGGAAAACATTCCAGGATTTTTCTCCATATAGTGGACTTCACTGGGGTTCAATGGGTTGAAGGTCCAAATGTCAGTTTCAGTGCAGCTTCAAAGATCTCTACATGATCCCAGACGAGGAATAAGTCTTATCTAGAGAAACCATCGGTCATTTTCTGAAAGAAATAAAAATGATATACTTTTTAACCACAAATGCTCGTCTTGCACTGCTCTGTGATGCGCCACGCATGATGTAATCACGATGGAAAGGTCACACGGAAGTATTGATCCAGTGTCTACAAAGCGAATGTGCGTGGATGCGTGGAGCATCACAGAGCAGTGCAAGACGAGCATTTGTGGTTAAAAAGTATATAAATTTTATTTTTAGTTAGAAAATGGCCGATGGTTTCTCTAGATAAGGCTCTTATTCCTCGTCTGGGATCATGTAGAGCTCTTTGAAGCTGCACTGAAACTGACATTTGGACCTTCAACCCGTTGAACCCCAGTGAAGTCCACTATATGGAGAAAAATCCTGGAATGTTTTTCTCAAAAACCTTCATTTCAAATGAAGAAAGAAAAACATAAACATCTTGAATGACATGGGGGTGAGTAAACTATAAGGAAATTTGAATTCTGAAGTGAACTAGGCTAACCTGCAATTTTGCAAATTTCCAGTTTATCCCCATTAATTCCTATTAATTCCCATATATTCTCATTAATTCCTATGGAAACTTTCCAACTTTGCATATTCCTGGAATTTTGCAACCCTAATTCTTACATGTTTTGTTCATCATGATAATCTTCTCAAATGAACTTTTGAAGCCTAAATACAATCTGCATAAGTCAAAAGCTAAATGTAGTCTATAAACAAACTACACCATGATCACATGACTTCAACATCACCATCGTTAAGCTTCCGACACATTTTCTCAGTCTTTATTTAAAAACAGAACAAAAATACAAATGAGGTAAACAGTGCTCTTAAGTTTTTCAGGAAGATGTACTAACAGTGGTATTCAGATAAGTATTGCAACAAAAAAATTAAATCAAATGTAAAATAACAGTGCATAGTCTTACTGTACACATTAATATAGATTAATCCTTATTAAAGCTACGTAAGTTATTCAGTCAAGATGAGCGAGTGATTTTCCTTTGTTGTTTAATTATCATTAATGACAGACAGCAGCAGGATTATTAGGCTGCTGTCACTTTAAGAACTAATGCACGGATCCAATATACTGTTACACACATGTTTGCTTTCTCAAAAAAGGCATTTTTGTGTGTACGCGTTTAGGCGCGTATTCCGAAGCCCATTTGCTTATTTGCAGAAACATATGCAGAAACATTATTTGCGTTTGAGAGCCGCCTGGGAAACACTATTTAATATCAAGCACGTCCTGCAGTTTAGCAACAGTAGACTGCATTTTACAACACTCACTTATTCGGCTGATTTGGATGTTAAGTTTGGGCTTTTAGGGAGGAACGAAAGCACACCGCTGTGAAGGAAAGGAAGGTGTGGCAGACGGAATGGAGCAGTGGCACAATAATCATTTTACCTCAATTATCTTGTTTTCATGATCTTTGGAAGCCAAAATCGAAATCGAAAATCAATTATGATTGATCGCACAGCCCTTCCATAATCCTATTGATTTCAGGTGCTAAAATACAACTCGTCTCTGGGTTTTGGCCTCCAAAAGTACATCATCTCTGCAGCACAGTAAATGTTTCCTATTCATTTTTTACAAGTTGAAGAACAAGGTGAAATAATTTTCTGTGATAGTCGATGTCATCATGCTGTCCATAGACATGATGAAAATATCCCAGAACGTTCACATTTACAACACTACATGTCTGTGTGAGCTGCATATGTTTGTAACAATCTTTCTGTAGTTAATCCATCTGGAGATCAAGCCAGCCATCAGACATCAGATCATCAGGGAGCTGCAGGTCCTGCATGAGTGCAACTCTCCCTACATCGTGGGTTTCTACGGGGCGTTTTACAGCGACGGGGAGATCAGCATCTGTATGGAGAACATGGTACGCTCAGAGGCTTATATTGTCATCTTTTGAGTACACTAGTCCAAAGTTCATTTTAAAATGATCTGTTAATTTTACACTTTTATTTGCGGTTCCCTCACTGCCCCCAGTGTGAGTGTGTTTGTTAAACTGTTTGTGTCTCCATCTCTCCTTGTCGACAGGACGGAGGCTCTTTGGATCAGGTTCTGAAAGATGCTCGCAGAATTCCAGAGGAGATCTTGGGAAAAGTCAGCATAGCCGTAAGTATGCTTAGGCTAATAATATGTAAAACTCTTCAATTACGAAACTGCAACTTAATAACTTTTCTGAGTGATGTGTTCTTGGCAGGGCCTATCACTAACTTTTTGCCCCAGTGGCCGGTGACTTAAAGGGTTAGTTCACCCAAAAATGAAAATTCTGTCATGTATTACTCACCCTCATGCCGTTCCACACCCGTAAGACCTTCAGTAATCTTCGGAACACAAATTGAGATATTTTTGTTTAAATCCGATGGCTCAGTGAGACCTACATAGGGAGCAATGACATTTCCTCTCTCAAGATCCATAAAGGTACTAAAAACATATTTAAATCCGTTCATGTGAGTACAGTGGTTCAATACTAATATTATAAATCGACGAGAATATTTTTGGTGCGCCAAAAAAATCAAAATAACGAATTATTTAGTGATGGCCGATTTCAAAACACTGCTTCATGAAGCTTCAGAGCATTATGAATCAGTGTGTCGAATCAGCTGTTCGGAGCGCCAAAGTCACGTGATTTCAGCAGTTTGACAAGCGATCCAAATCATGATTCGACACGCTGATTCATAACGCTCCGAAGCTTCCTGAAGCAGTGTTTTGAAATCGGCCATCACTATATAAGTCGTTATTTTGTTTTTTTGGCGCACCAAAAATATTCTCATCGCTTTATAATATTAATATTGAACCACTGTACTCACATGAGCTGATTTAAATATGTTTTTAGTACATTAATGGATCTTGAGAGAGGAAATGTCATTGCTGGCTATGTAGGCCTCACTGAGCCATCGGATTTCAACAAAAATATCTTAATTTGTGTTCCGAAGATCAACGAAGGTCTTACGGGTGTGGAACGACATGAGGGTGAGTAATTAATGACATAATTTACATTTTTGGGTGAACTAACCCTTTGAACTAATGAACTATGCTCGAACGAATGAACTAACCCTTTAAGAAAATTTACTAGCTATAACTATTTTGGTCACACTTTAGTTTAGGGTCCAATTCTCACTATTAACCAACTATTAACTATGACTTTTGCCTCAATAAAGTCCTAATTTCTGCTTATTAATAGTTAGTAAGGTAGTTGTTAAGTTAAGGATTAAGGGATGTAGAATATGGTCACGCAGAATAAGGCATTAATATGTGCTTTATAGGTACTAATAAACAGCCAATATCCTAGTAATATGCATGATAATAAGCAACTAGTTAATAGTGAGAATTGGACCCTAAACTGCAAAATGCAATGAAAATACGTAATCCGTATCAGCAAATACCAAAAATAATAGTATCAGTATTGTACTGGACAAAGTGGTATCATTAGTTCAGAAAGCTTATTATGATCTGAAGTTGTCAAAACTTGTCCCAAACTTGCATGACTGACTTTCTTCTGTGAAAGACAAAAGGAGATGCTTTACACAATGTTCATGCTGCTCATTTTCCAAACGATGAAGGTGAATGGAGATTTTATGCAAACAAACGAAAGTCTTGCTCTTGTTGTTTGAACATTCTGCTTAATTTCTCCTGTTGTTTTCCACAGGAAAAAAAAACTCAGGTTTGGAACGACATTATTTTTTAAATCTAAAAAAAACGCAATTTTCTTTTTTCCGTTCAAACAGGTTTTAAGAGGTCTCGCTTACCTTCGAGAAAAGCACCAGATAATTCACAGAGGTAAAGAAAATCAACTTAAAAACTCATAAGTTTTGAATCTTTCAAAATATCTGTATCTGTGTAAAATGAGTGCACTAATAAGAAACAAATTCCTGTTTTCACAGATGTGAAACCTTCAAATATTCTGGTAAATTCTCGCGGGGAGATCAAACTGTGTGACTTCGGCGTGAGCGGGCAGCTCATCGACTCCATGGCCAACTCTTTTGTAGGAACACGCTCGTACATGTCGGTATGTTTTTAGTTGGTGGTACTGGTTTTAGCAAGGATTAAAGTCCTGATATCCTTCGAAGTCAGGCCAAAACGAAGTTCACTAACAGTATACCACTGCTCATGCATTTTGAACTTCTTTGATCTTCTCTTAGGGGGTAAAAAGAAGAGTACATCGAGGCCTTTAGAAGTGCTGATTCTGTTTTAAGTGTTGCAGGATTTGTTTGACTGAGTTCCTGTCGTGTGTGTGTGTTCAGCCGGAGAGGTTGCAGGGCACTCATTACTCGGTGCAGTCAGATGTGTGGAGTATGGGTCTCTCTCTGGTGGAGTTGGCCATCGGCCGGTATCCCATTCCTCCGCCCGACGCCAAGGAGCTGGAGGGGATCTTCGGCAGGGCAATGATGGATGTTGGGGGGGCAGAGACACACAGTACCTCTCCTCGACCCAGACCCCCGGGCAGACCCGTCAGCGGTGAGAAATGATTCCTGGATGGCAGCACAAGATTTTAGTCTTAGTGGACATTTTCTTTTCTGGATGTGATTAAAAGTGTAGCGAGTATTTTCACTAAATGGAATTGTGAAAATGAAAAGATTCTGCTCTTCTGGTTTTACACTACTGGCTTAAAAGTTTGGAAAAATTAACATTTTTTTTTAAAAATGTTTTAGCAAGAAGTGTCTTCTGCTCACCAAAGCTGCGTTTATTTAATTAAAAATACAGTAATATTGTGAAATATTATTACAATTTAAAATGTGTTCTCTATTTTCATATGTTAAAATGAAATTTTATTCCAGTGATCAAAGCTGAATTTTCAGCATCATTACTCCAGTCTTCAGTGTCACATGATCCTTCAGAAATCATTCTAATATGATGATTTGCTTCTCAATTATTATCAGTTATTGTTGGTACTCATTTGTTAACATTTTTCAGTTTTTGAAACAGCTGCTTAATATTTTTGTGGAAACTTATACATTTTATTTTCAGGATTCTTTGATGAATAGAAAGTTCAAATGAGCAGAATTTCTTTGAAACAGAATCTTTTGCAACATTATAAATGTCTTTTTTAACTTTTTAATGCGCCCTTGCTGAATAAAAGTATTAATTTAATTAATTAATTTTTAAATCTTACTTACCCCAAACATTTGAATGTATTAGTGTATTACAGTTTCCACAAAAATATTAAGCAGCAAAAATTTTGATGTTTTCAACATTGATAATAATCATAAATGTTTCTTGAGCAGCAAATCATCATATTAGAATGATTTCTGAAGGATCATGTGACACAAGACTGGAGTAATGATGCTGGAAATTCAGCTTAGATCACAGGAATACATTTTACTATAAATTCACATAGAAAACAGTTGTTTTGAATTGTAATAATACTTAACAATTTTTACTAATATTTTTTGATTAAATAAATGCAGTATTGGTGAGCAGAAGAGATTTCTTTAATAAACATTAAAAAAAACTTTTCACCAGTATTATAAATCAAAAGAAAATAATAGTACTCGTATGATATTGTATAGAATGCCAGCAGGTGTCAGTATAATATTAATAAACTTTATTCATATAGCACCCTTCATACATAAAAAAATGCAGCTCAAAGGGCTTTATATAAAAACATAAGCATATCACATAAAAATAAGAAAAAAATAACAATACATAAAATACAGAATAATGACAACATAATACATACAATACTAGTACTACGTTTTTTAGGTTTAGGTTTAAAAACATTAAGCGAAGTGTAAGGTTGTATAACAGACCTCTGTTGTGTTGGTTGTTTAGGAAGACGCCTGCAAAACATGAAGTTACTCAATTCACCCTACTGCTAGTAAACTGATGTGACTGTTCTCTTTCAGGTCATGGGCCCGTCATGGCTATATTTGAGCTGCTGGATTATATAGTCAATGAGGTGAGAGTCTTCAATCACACTTCAGTTTCAGAATGAAATAGCCTGGATATAATCTAATAAAAATAGTCTCAATGCTGATGTTCATGTTTTATGTCTCTGAACTAACTGAAGATTCAGAGTTGATGACTTGACAAATAGTTTTTAATGCATGTGCCACAAATGACACTTTTTGATTGTTTATTCAGTAAGATGTATTAATACATAATGACTTTGAGTGTGTAGAGCACTGATTCTGCTCCAAGACTCTTTAAGACACTGTGAATATGAGATCTGATGCTGTTATTAATGACACATGAGTGTAAATAAAGACTTTTTCTGTGTGTTATCCATCAGCCGCCCCCTAAACTGCCTCACGGCGTCTTCACTCCTGATTTCCAGGACTTCGTGACCAAATGGTGAGTTCTGTTTCTCAACAGGTGAAACACAGTAAATCATTGGTGTGATTTCGGGTCTAATTGAGATCTTGAGAGTCTAATGAAGCACTTTAGTGCCTAAATTGTTTTCTTTGCATCTTATTTGTAGTCTCATTAAAAACCCTGCAGACAGAGCGGACCTGAAGATGCTGACGGTGAGAACACATTTCTTATGTTTTCATGCAAGACAAAATCAAATCAAAATGGACCCCATTTAGTTTTATAATAAATGCACTTGATCGTACAGTGTTCATTATTATAAATGTGACACACACGTTTGACCTCCTTTACAGAATCACACGTTTATCAAGCGCTCAGAGGTGGAGGAGGTTGACTTCGCTGGATGGTTGTGTAAAACTATAGGGCTCAATCAGCCCAGCACACCTACACAAACAGCCGAATGACACACGCACACTTCACCATGGTTTCCCCTACAGAATACCAACGTTTACAGCGTATCTGATGGAACACGTGCAAAGCTGCTTATTTTACACTTTTACTTCCATATACATGGTGAATCTCATGAAACGTCACGGTCAAAACAGAGAAATAAGAGATTTTGCTGAAAGAAAATGAAGCCTGTTTTTAGGATTTTTTTGCATTGTGTGCATTTTGTCATACAAATTAAGTACATCTGCCCACAAACTTCCCGTTACTGTAATGAGGAAAAACAATGATATATTATTAAATTGCAAAATGAAGTTCTGTATATTATGGCCTTTAAATAGGACCTTTTATTCCCTTTTACAAAGTCTTGATTTATGCTTAATTTTCATGAAAATGTCACTGTGCAAAAAAAAATCTAAATGGTCCTAAGAATATTCTTCATCTTTTTTAAGCAAAATATAATTTCATATATTTTTCTTTTGGTTTTGTTGTGAAATATGACCTGAGAATGTTTCCGTCAGATTCGTCACATCCAGGCACACGTATGTTCTCATTTGATCCATGATCATGTGTAATGGAGTTCATATATGCCAGGAAGTCACCGCCGGCACAGTTATTATTATTTCTGTATGTTTGTTCTTGCGTTTGCCACAAACATCAACTACAGACAGTTACAGTTTGTTGCTTTAAGACTCTCAATAAAGTGATTGTAGAGGGGATGAACTGTTTCTGGTTTTATTTTTACTTGTCCATTGTTTTTTAGTTAAAAATTAAAAAGTGTAAAGCAATTAAGACTTAATTTCAAATCTGTGCTGTTTTAGTTTAACAAACACTTTTGACCACTAACTTTGTCAAAATAAAGACTGACGTGTATATATACATTTAAATAATTTTATATTAGCTTTGCGATTACTAAGGTGTTTTCTAGTGTTTTGCTGTGAAGCTGCATGACATTTTCTTCCCCACTCGTGTCTCTGTGATCTCTCTAGATATGGCTCAGGTCCCTCCTTCAGTGCAAGTCTGGGATTTTTCATTTATTTTATCTAAAAAGTGCAATAGTAATACTGGCACACTGTCTAGTAATTGTTTTTATTAATGTCCCTCAGAGGAAGTGTACATTGATTTCCTGATTCAAAGCATACAGATTCATCAGCAAAACCTGTTGATGTTTGCCAAATTTGATACCAGTGATGATTGTGCCAGATTTTGCAAGTACAGGACAGTAATGATCAGTGGGCGTGGCCATAAACAGAGGGGTGTTTTTGAGAAATCATTACCTGATTTGCCCACGTCAGAGTGTGGGTAGGGTTTAGGGGTGGGGTCGGGTGAAGATGGTCATTTTCATTGCATGATATATAAACACCCACAAGTACAGAAACGCCTACTTTTGTTCCGCAGAGACCTTATACTCATATTTTGCACTCATGTGAGGGATGCAACACCTCGTCACAGCCATCAGGTGGCAGTAGAGTTATTTGACACATTCAACCAGCAGCTGATCAGTGTTCAGTGTGTGAGGCCAAAATGAACATTCACCTAAATAGGTTTTTGTGAAGTTGCACCAAATATCTCTAAATAATAACATGCTTATTTATATGTTCCTTCATCTCATATTTTGAACAATGTTTTTGAACTAAATTGTGTAAACACCCTGAACATGTGTCGAGCATCAATAGTGGTTAATTTCAAAAGTGACATTTACTAGTACGAACCCTTTGAGGTCTCTGGTTCATTGTCACTCAAGCATGAGGAATTTTTTGGGGTTATTTTACTAGAATATTTTATTAAAGCAATAAACCATGTGAATAAAGACAGTCTATATTCACTAGAACGTCACTATTAATCAAAATGATTGGTTTTCTACCAGTGATGACATGTAAACTAAGATTAATAGTTGGTCACAATGCAGCTTCTAAACAAATGTTTTATAATATATTATTGTGATCAACTGATCAAAAACCCATTATTAATGCTCACGAAACACTGCAAATATGTTCTTGCTCAGTATTTTTGTCGTTTTCCATAACAAATATCTAAACATTCTTAAATCAAGATGCTTTTTTTTTTTTTTTTGAAGAAGAAGAAAAATAATCTGGTTTTCCCTTTGAATTGCGGCATTTTTCTGACCCCACTTATAATTTTTCTTGTTTTAAAGGTGTATAATTTCCATGTACTAATCGCTTGACAACAAGCTTGTAACGAGACTTAAAAAACGAGACCTTCCCCGACTTCCTAGGTTGTCTATGAAAGCCTGTAGACTGATTTTTATGTGAAGAACTCGGGACGTTTTTGCCGGGAAAATCAAAAGGATGTGACGTTTTACGCACGCTGCTGCGAACCTCTCTCATGCAAAGAAGGGATTAATTCAAACTATAGCCTCACATAGTCAGAGATACAGTCTCAAATATACCTTATAATCAAACTATCATAACAGAGTGATTTGAATTACCTCATCTGCTGTTGACATGATGCCAGTAAATCGCAGAGCTCGATACGATCAGATGCTTTCTGAACTGCTGTTTTTTCACTCCTGTCATTTAAATTGTGTGTTTATTTTGTTATTGTACATTACATGTGCACGAGCGGTAAGTTACTGACTGCAGTTCACTTAACGGCCACCAGTGTCGCTAATAACAAGGGTTTCTGAATTCTACATATAGCCCATTTAAGCATAAAGTAACTTAATTTTCATATATTTTTTCAGAAATCAAGACCTAATATAAGAATAATTGTGCTCCTCACGTAAATGTATCTTGATTTAAGAATTTTTATATTTGTACTGAAAAACAAGACCAAAATACTGAGGAAGAACATCATTTTTTTGCAGTGCATGACTCATAAATTCATAACATGCTCTAGTTTTGTCAGCATTACTGGAATCTGCTCCCCAAAACTGTCTGAAAGCGTGAAGGTTTCAACCCGGTCTGTGATTCTACTAGTGACCCATGTACAGAGTAGTGATGTGGCACGTCTGGTTTTCACAGCGATTCTGGGTATTCATCATGCGAGAATAAAAAGACAGGGTGACTTTAAACCCTCGCTCACTGCCGCAGTCAGACGGCAAACTCTGCAGTCATTAATATGCAAAAATGCAAATGAGTGGGTAATTAAGAGCAGGAGTTCCACAGAGGCTCTTTGATTGCTAATGAATTCTAATCTGCAAGAACGGGGGGATGGGTTGATGAAAAAAGAATGAGGAGAGACACATGTACCCGTCTCACTCCACGCGTTATGAGAGACAGTGTGGATTTAAACCTCGGGATTTTGTCCTCGGAAAAGGGAAGGTTGATGACCAATTGAAATATAAAATAAATCTGCCTCTAGTGAAATAAACACTGCATGCAAGACAACAAAAAATAGTGTGACAATTAGAAAACACCATGAATCAGTATGCAAATATTATGATGACATCCCTTGTGTACGATTTTGAACATTCTTTCAATGTGTGCCATTGTTTTCAACATTTAATCTAAAAAAAAATCATGGCAATGTCTGAATCGAGTTTGTATGTCAAATGGTTTAATCAGGTTCAGACCTGCAGTATTAATTATTTATTAAGTAGCTTAGATGCATTGCTTAATAAATAATGATAAATGATGTTCCCATGAGGCTTTATTTGTGTTTGTGTGTTTGTTTTCCAGGGCCTGCTGCCATCTGACCCTCAGCGAGAGGGTTTCGGTGTCTTGGCAAAGCCTGAAACTGCAGCATATGTGTTGCAAAACCCAAACGATGTCATATTACCATTTTGGCAAGCCATGACTTCACATATGCACACGGAGACAGAGATGTTGTTTAGAGCTCCCCTGACGACCGCTTCTCATCTGTCTCTCTCTCTCCGTCCATCTCTCTCACATTCTTTCACTTGCATGGTGGACTAATGTAAGCAATGCATGATGTTAGATGCAGAACTGCTCTTCTGTCTGTGTTTGAGGTGTTTTGAAAGCCGCCAAGTAAAATATTCTGTTTTTTAAATCTGTGAATTTGAGAAAACTCAGTCATCAAATGATCTGAAATCAAGATGGGACGCATCTTTCACTCATTACGAAATCAAGTTTAGGATATAAAGAACAGACGGATCCTTGTGTTTCCTGTTCTTCCTTTCCTGAAACTCTTGAACATTTTTCTACTTCTGTGATTGTACCTCTAAATTCTGGCTTGATGTTTTTAATTGGCTTTCATTGAAAATGAATAATATTCTTAGTTTTTGAGTATTTTGAGAATTTCAAATATGTATGACCCACCATTTTAGGGCAGATGCCAGTAACTGTGGCAAAACTCACTCCTGACTGTAAAGAGGGTGTTATGATAGATTTTGAGTCACGGTTTATGAGCATCAGTGATGACAGAATATTTCATATTGCCTAATCATTTGTTTTATCAAGTAATATGAATGGTTCTTATGGAAGCTTGTTTCCGCTACTGAATAAAAAGTAAAAAAAAAAGGTAATTGCGACTTTATCTCACAATTCTACCTTTTTTTCTCAGAATTGTGTGATATAAAGTCACAATTGCATGTTATAAACATTCTAAAAACTCTTGGATTATTTTTTTTTTTTTTTAAGTCCTGGGTTGAGCCTTTTGGGTCATTTTTTGGGGTTATTTTCCCAGTGTTTGGGTAGTTTGTTGTTTTACCCGGATCCTGGGTCAGACGTAACAACCCAGCGTTTGGGTAGTTTTTGTGTTACCCGGATCCTGGGTCAGACGTAACAACCCAGCGTTTGGGTAGTTTTTGTGTCACCCAGATCTTGGGTCAGACGTAACAACCCAGTGTTTGGGTAGTTTTTGTGTTACCCGGATCCTGGGTCAGACGTAACAACCCAGCGTTTGGGTAGTTTTTGTGTCACCCAGATCTTGGGTCAGACATAACAACCCAGCGTTTGGGTAGTTTTTGTGTCACCCGGATCTTGGGTCAGACATAACAACCCAGCGTTTGGGTAGTTTTTGTGTCACCCAGATCCTGGGTCAGACATAACAACCCAGCGTTTGGGTAGTTTTTGTGTCACCCAGATCCTGGGTCAGACGTAACAACCCAGTGTTTGGGTAGTTTTTGTGTCACCCAGATCTTGGGTCAGACATAACAACCCAGCGTTTGGGTAGTTTTTGTGTCACCCGGATCTTGGGTCAGACATAACAACCCAGCGTTTGGGTAGTTTTTGTGTTACCCGGATCTTGGGTCAGACGTAACAACCCAGCGTTTGGGTAGTTTTTGTGTCACCCAGATCCTGGGTCAGACATAACAACCCAGCGTTTGGGTAGTTTTTGTGTCACCCAGATCCTGGGTCAGACGTAACAACCCAGTGTTTGGGTAGTTTTTGTGTCACCCAGATCTTGGGTCAGACGTAACAACCTAGTGTTTGGGTAGTTTTTGTGTCACCCGGATCTTGGGTCAGACGTAACAACCCAGCGTTTGGGTAGTTTTTGTGTCACTCGGATCTTGGGTCAGTCGTAACAACCCAGCGTTTGGGTAGTTTTTGTGTCACCCAGATCTTGGGTCAGACGTAACAACCCAGCGTTTGGGTAGTTTTTGTGTCACTCGGATCTTGGGTCAGACGTAACAACCCAGCGTTTGGGTAGTTTTTGTGTCACCCGGATCTTGGGTCAGTCGTAACAACCCAGCGTTTGGGTAGTTTTTGTGTCACCCAGATCTTGGGTCAGACGTAACAACCCAGCGTTTGGGTAGTTTTTGTGTCACCCAGATCTTGGGTCAGACGTAACAACCCAGCGTTTGGGTAGTTTTTGTGTCACCCGGATCTTGGGGCAGTCGTAACAACCCAGCGTTTGGGTAGTTTTTGTGTCACCCAGATCTTGGGTCAGACGTAACAACCCAGCGTTTGGGTAGTTTTTGTGTCACTCGGATCTTGGGTCAGACGTAACAACCCAGCGTTTGGGTAGTTTTTGTGTCACCCGGATCTTGGTTCAGTCGTAACAACCCAGCGTTTGGGTAGTTTTTGTGTCACCCAGATCTTGGGTCAGACGTAACAACCCAGCGTTTGGGTAGTTTTTGTGTCACCCAGATCTTGGGTCAGACGTAACAACCCAGCGTTTGGGTAGTTTTTGTGTCACCCGGATCTTGGGTCAGACGTAACAACCCAGTGTTTGGGTAGTTTTTGTGTTACCCAGATCCTGGGTCGGACGTAACAACCCAGCGTTTGGGTAGTTTTTGTGTTACCCGGATCTTGGGTCAAACGTAACAACCCAGCGTTTGGGTAGTTTTTGTGTTACCCGGATCTTGGGTCAAACGTAACCCAGGGGTTGAGTTATTTATCGTGGGCTTTTCTTCAGGAGAGAGCAGTGCAGCTCCATCAAATTGGTGCATGTCTTCGGTAAAATACAGGTTTGTGTACATTTTATTTTATCTAAAAATTCGTTATTGTTCTGTATATTGTTTAATTTTATGGAAAGCAACATACAGGGGCGTGATGTGAGTCACCTAAATGAGTGCGGTGTTGGTCTTTTTGAGTGATGGAAATTTTGGATCTCGAGTTCATTCAAAAAGATACAGAATATAAATACTTAGGATGTTAAAATATGTTCTCAGAATTGTACACTGATTATTTATGGACAGGTTATGGAGTCAGTCACAGCATTTTTCGGCTACGAGTGAAAAGCAGGCGGCGGTCTGTAGTTATCAGTTCCCCCGCCGAACGCGAGTCATCTCCGGCACGAGATCCAGTGCCGTTACGGTGGAAACAGGACAACAGAGACTGGTCCATTACATTTTAATTACTTCTAAATGTTTAATTTTTACTTCTAATATTTGTTAAACGAGCTTAAATGCAGGCAATATGTATTAAAAACGATATAAAATATGCTATATTATAAAATATGATTGAAAATAAAGGAATTATCATGCAAACCAGTGGTTGTGTGGAGTATTTAAAAAAGGTTTAGAGGATTTAAGTTAATCCGTAAACAATAATTCATGTATGAAGTAAAAAAAAAAAAAAAAAAAAAAATGCTAGTATTATAGTAAAAATGAATCAACCCATTATGCTGGGTTAAATAAACAACCCAATTTGCTGGGTAAAATTAACCCAGCATGTGTTCTGTCCTATATTTACCCAGCCCCTGAGTTAATTGGGTTGTTTTTAACAGTGTGTTTTAGAGTGAAGTCAGAATTGTGTGATATAAACTCACAATTGAGAGTTATAAAGTCCAATTCTGAGGGGAAAAAAAAAAAAAAAAAATGTGTGAATGTTGCTTAAAGGCTTGAATAAAAATAAAAAAGCTGAATTTTAAAACCATAGGCACCAGAATTAGGAGTTTATATCTCACAATTCTGACTTTATATGACGCATTTGCAAGTTATAAAGTCAGATTTGTGAGATAAAGTCACAATTACCTTTTTTTTTTTTTTTTTTTATTCCGTGGTGGAAACAAGCTTCCATAGGTTCTTGAGCAATATTAGTTAGCCGAAAAGTGTAATATTGCTTAAAGGCTGGAATAAAAATAAAAAATCTGAACAGATTTTAAAACCATAGGCATCATATATTTACAGAGGAAAAACTGCATCATTCACTAAACGACTGAAGATCACACACTACCAGATTGTCAAGTCGTTCGAGCTATCTGGTCAAAAGTCGTGTTCCAGACTACTCAATAGTAAAAGCTGCCATCGTAGTTCTTTAATCGAGCTGATAAACCTCTCTGCTTTGATAGACACTTCACTTCCTTTCCTCATCAGCGCCGCCGCGACCACAATGTTGCACAGTAGCAGCGTGTTTCTCAGGAAGCGTGTGTCGTATGTCGCTACTGTAACCTGAGCGTGGGTGTTCAGATACACTGGGTCTCCCCAAAAACGCACATCAAGGGAACCCCGGCTTACGGGACAGCTAACAAATGCTGAAAACCGATGCCTGGGACAGCGACAACTGCCCTGAGAGAGGCAGATCAATCTCTGCCTGTATGAGGATTTGAGATGTTGCTCCAGACGTGAATGATCCATCAGATGTACCTTTCTCAACTGCTGGAGTGCAAAATGGGTGAAAAAATTCCACAAACCCCAAGCCAAACCTGGAGACCAGAAGATCACAGAGATGTGAGGGTGCATGGCCTGCAAAAAAACCCTCTAGAAACCAGCCCAGCTAACAGGAAACGTTCTCTCAAAGTTATGAACATTCTTCCAGTAACATTAATAGAATGTTCATTCAAAGTTCTATACATTCCATTGAATTTCCAGTAATGTTAATAGAATGTTTATTCTTATGTTCTCAAAATGTTGCAAAAACATCATTTTTTAAATGTTACTATTTCAGAAAACATTCAAAATTAAAATTCCCATAATGTTTGCAGAATGATAAAATGGAATGTTCCCTTAAAGTTCATATAACCAAGAAAAAGGTTTTAAATAATGTTTTTATAACGTAATGGCAACGTTCTTAGAACGTTTTTTTGTTAGCTGGGAGTTGCACAGACAAGCACCACTCACTCACCTTCTTCAGGAAATGCAAAAACCAATTTGCTCTTTCATTTGTACCTTAAAAATCCCTCAGAGCTTTGCAGGACGAGGATGCATGAGATGTCTTGAGAAATATCTGCAAGTGTCAAAGGATGTAGTACAAGTGTGTGAACTAGAGCAAGAAAAAACCCCTTTGAAGTTGTTTGCGCGGTGGTCTCGGTGCATGTGTGTGTTGTGTATGTGTGTGTAGACACTGCTGTCCCCTCTCGACACTGGTTGGTTTTTCTTGAGAAACATAAACCACGAGCCCAGAGACACGACTGCCAGCATATTATCAAAGACGAGATTCGCTAGAAACAGGTGCAGAATCGTCCCACAACATTAACACTGTCGGCCCTGATGACAAACACAGAGGACACCTCGCCACACCTGACTAATCTCTCTACACGTGAAGCCAACACCAAATCATAACCCACTCCATATTCTCACTATATGCTCAGGAATGTGTCATGTTCTGAACATCGTTTCACGTTGACTTTATTGCACTGCACGTACATTGCTACAGAGAGTAAAGCTGCCAGCAGTGAAGGGTTTGATCTGGGTCACATGAACGCTGTTTTCCTGTTCGCAGTAAGTCTGGTTGAGGGTTTCAGGGTGGAAATCCCATACTGTGATATGACTTTGCACTCTCAGGTGCATGTACCTGTCAGTCAACCTTTTTGCAATATGATGTCTTGAAGTTAAGAATTACATTTGGGCTTAAAAGACAATTAATATTTGAATTTGAATGAGAATATGCATATTATAAGACCATTAAAACAACATAGCCATGTGCAATTATACTGTGATAAAGAAAGTAAGTCCTGCTTCTACACAAATGATGATATACGTCACTACAATCAGTCAACGCTTCATTATTTTCTTTCTCTTATATTTTCTTGTGAAAATGCATTTAATTCAATAGTCCACTTTAGACATTCTACTAACTATAAGTAACTTTGCAACTACATGTCAACTAACTTTCATTAGAGTATTAGTAGACGGTTAGTGTTAGTAAGTTGATGTACTTGCTATATGCAGAATTCGTCGACAGTAAATAAATATGTGCAGAGCGCTTTCCTTTTAATAATAAACACAACAAAAATGACAGCGGTGAGAAAACAGCAATTAAGAAAGCATCTGATCATAGCGATGTGGATATGTTTCAAAGACTTTAGATATAGAAAGATCTAAATTCACTCTTGTATTATGAATGGGAGAAAGTTCAATGCGCAATATGGTGGAATAAGTCCCGCCTTCTAAGTAAAAATCGCCAACCGCCAATTAGTAAAGTCATCATGTCACTGCAGCTGCCTTTAGTAGCTCTGGGCTGCGTTCCACTCCACGTTTAGACACACACTCGCAAACTTCCCTAAGCACTTCCCCTTGGGGGAATCCCTGCCGCCACTTTGAGGTGCGTTCCACTTCGTGAAGTGGACGAGGGAAGTTTATATGGACAGACCCTTGCTTCCTCGATTTTGACCGAGGGAATGAGTCTACTTCATATGTACACTTCAGGCAGCTCCATATACCACAATGCAACACGATTGTGACGTCACCGCATTATCGCACCACAAACAACTCTATGTATTGTTTTTTTTAATAAAACAACCCAAACACGCCTATATACACATACGCTGCGTCCGTAATCGAATACTTCTCTACTATATAGTACGCGAAAAACAGTATGCGAATAGAGTAGTATGTCCGCAATCATAGTATTCAAAAAACAGTAGGCGAAAAGTACCCAGATGACTTACTACTTCCGGCGAGATTCTGAAGTGTGCATATGATGGACACTTTACTATCCCATGAGGCCACAGGAGAGGATTTGTGAATGGAGTTGAAGGGATGTAACTGATGCTGGTAGGTCATGTGACAGTAACAACATGGCAGATGTAGTAAGTCCAGATTTCATTCATACTACGCGCATTCGTACTATATAGAACATACTTTTTCAACAGTCGGAAAGTAAATTTAAATTCAAATGCAGTACCTACTCAGACAGTACGCGATTTTGGACGCAGCTAAAGGCTAGTGTGACCGCGGTTACAGTTCTAAAACACGCGCTTATTAGGACTGCGCATGCGCATTGGCTGGTCCAGCCTGAAAAAAATCTTTTTTTTTTTTTTTTTTCATTATTTGAGCGTTTAGAAACAACATTTATGAGACAGTTGTTGCCAGATGTCATTGGTGATTTCAAATATTAAATTTAATCGTAAACTTAGTGAACATTTTTGGAGAATTTGATGTTTCCCCTTTCAAAGAGATAAGAGCTGCCCGAGAATAGTTTCAAAGATGGCCGCCGAGTGAAATAACTTGCCTGAAAGGGACTTTGATATGTTTGCAGCAGCTCTGCGATTCACCGGCATTATCATAGAACGGAAGGGAGGTTCTCAGGAGCGCGCGTAGCCGTCCTTTTGATTTTCCCGGCAAAAACGTCCCGAGTTCTTCACATAAAAATCACTCTACAGGTTTTCATACAGTCTCGTTACAAGCTGTTCAAATATTGGAAATAAAACAGCGATTAATAATAATTCTTACATATAGCCCCTTTAATTGGCATATTTTTGCAATCATCAGTCCATTCATGTCCTGCACAGCTGCCATGGTCCGTCTCTAGATTTCACACTACTGTCTCATCATCATGTGTGTTTTGACCCTTATCTGTTCAAACGTTCAGCGTATCTCCTGTCTCGAATGTGTCGGTTGTGCGAGGTGCCGGTTGCCATGGTTTCGTTGGTATTGGCGGATGCTTTCAGTTAGCTAATCCTGCTCGATGCTCTCCAAACCCTGAGATGAATGCACTTGATGCCAGACGCAGCTGGCCCTGCATTCAGTCCTGCACATTCACGGGCCCATCGACTCAATAGAGCAGCTAGTCACGCGCGGACCGGGGTCTTATAGCCGCGCCGCCTGCTGAGCTCAGGTAAGTAAAGTGAAGCACTGCTGTGACTATAAACATCAACACTCATCACAGAGCTGAAGATGAAGTTGTACGAACAGGCCGTGCAAAAGCAGGGATGTTATTTGTGAAGAGTGTTTGCTTTGGCCTGCAGCACATCATTTGGCTTTGCTATGAAATGTGCAACATTATATTCCAAAAAACAACAAGCTTCAGTGTATAATAAAAGGAGCAACCAGGGTTATTAACTATAATTAAACGTTAATCAAATAAAATATTTAAAACCTAAATATTTTAAACTTAAACTTATTTTTTCAGCTATAGCTGACAATGCAATATCTCATTTTATTTTAGTTTAACTTGATGTACTAAAATAACTGTAACTAAAACTGAAAACAAAAAAAACATTAATGAAAACTCTAGTGCTGTCAAATGATTAATCGCGATTAATCGTATCCAAAATAAAAGTTTGTGTTTACAAAATCCTTGTGTGTGTACTGTGTATATTTATTATGTATGTATAAATACACACATACATGTATATATGTAAGAAATATTTACATGTATACATGTGTGTGTATGTATGTATATATGTATATATATATATATATATATATATATATATATTACATTATATTAAATATATAAATATAAATATTTTTGTTAAATATGTACATGCATGTTTATTTATATATATACATAATAAATATACACAGTACACATATATTATGTAAACAACACAAACGTTTATTTTGGATGCGATTAATCGCGATTAATCGTTTGACAGCACTCACTTTTGGAGATCCGATTTATTGCGTTTAACTGATTTGACAGCACTAACTTTTGGCAGATGCGATTAATTGTGATTAATCGATTTGACACCACTAACTTTGGGAGATGCGATTAATCGTTTGATAGCACTAACTTTTGGTAGGTGCGATTTATCGTGTTTAATTGATTTGACAGCACTAACTTTAGGCAGATGTGATTTTTCGTGATTAATCGATTTGACACCACTAACCTTTGGTAGATGCGTTTGACAGCACTAACTTTTGGTAGATGCGTTTGAGAGTAATAACTTTTGGCAGATGTGATTTATCGCAATGAATCAATTTGACAGCACCAACTTTGGCAAATGCGATTAATCGTTTGATAGCACTAACTTTTGGTAGATGCGATTTATCGCGTTTATTTGATTTGACAGCACTAACTTTTGGCAGATGTGATTCATCGCGATTAATCAATTTGACAGCACTAACCTTTGGTAGATGCGATTAATTGTTCGATAGCACTAACTTTTGGCAGATGTGATTAATCGCGATTAATCGATTTGACAGCACTAACCTTTGGTAGATGCGTTTGACAGCACTAACTTTTGGTAGATGCGATTTATCGTGTTTATTTGATTTGACAGCACTAACTTTTGGCAGATGTGATTAATCGCGATTAATCGTTTGATAGCACTAACTTTTGGTACGTGCGATTTATTGTGTTTATTTGATTTGACAGCACTAACTTTTGGCAGATGTGATTAATCGCGATTAATCAATTTGACAGCACTAACTTTTGGCAGATGCGATTAATTGCGATTAATCGATTTGACAGCACTAACTTTGGCAGATGTGATTAATCGTTTGATAGCACTAACTTTTGGTACGTGCGATTTATTGTGTTTAATTGATTTGACAGCACTAACTTTAGGCACATGTGATTTTTCGCGATTAATCGATTTGACACCACTAACCTTTGGTAGATGCGTTTGGCAGCACTAACTTTTGGTAGATGCGATTTATCGTGTTTATTTGATTTGACAGCACTAACTTTTGGCAGATGTGATTAATCGCGATTAATCGATTTGACAGCACTAACTTTGGCAGATGCGATTAATCGTTTGATAGCACAAACTTTTGGTAGATGCGATTTATCGCGTTTATTTGATTTGACAGCACTAACCTTTGGCAGATGTGATTAATCGCGATTAATCGATTTGACAGCACTAACCTTTGGTAGATGCGATTAATCGTTTGATAGCACTAACTTTTGGTAGATGTGATTCATCGCGATTAATCGATTTGACAGCACTAACCTTTGGTAGATGCGATTTATCGCGTTTATTTGATTTGACAGCACTAACTTTTGGTAGATGCGATTAATTGCGATTAATCGATTTGACAGCACTAACCTTTGGTAGATGCGTTTGACAGCACTAACTTTTGGTAGATTTATCGTGATTTATCGTGTTTATTTGATTTGACAGCACTAACTTTTGGCAGATGTGATTAATCGCGATTAACCGATTTGACAGCACTAACTTTGGCAGATGCGATTAATCGTTTGATAGCACTAACTTTTGGTACGTGCGATTTATTGTGTTTATTTGATTTGACAGCACTAACTTTTGGCAGATGTGATTAATCGCGATTAATCAATTTGACAGCACTAACTTTTGGCAGATGCGATTAATTGCGATTAATCGATTTGACAGCACTAACTTTGGCAGATGTGATTAATCGTTTGATAGCACTAACTTTTGGTACGTGCGATTTATTGTGTTTGATTTGACAGCACTAACTTTAGGCAGATGTGATTTTTCGCGATTAATCGATTTGACACCACTAACCTTTGGTAGATGCGTTCGACAGTAATAACTTTTGGCAGATGCGATTTATCGCGGTGAATCGATTTGACAGCACTAACTTTGGCAAATGCGATTAATCGTTTGATAGCACTAACTTTTGGTAGATGTGATTAATCGCGATTAATCGATTTGACAGCACTAACCTTTGGTAGATGCGATTAATCATTTGATAGCACTAACTTTTGGTAGATGCGATTAATCGCGATTAATCAATTTGACAGCACTAACCTTTGGTAGATGCGTTTGACAGTAATAACTTTTGGTAGATGCGATTAATTGTTTGATAGCACTAACTTTTAGTAGATGCGATTTTTCGCGATTAATTGATTTGACAGCACTAACTTTTGGTAGATGCGTTTGACAGTAATAACTTTTGGTAGATTTGATTTATTGCATTTAAACAATTTGACAGCACTAACTTTTGGTAGATGCGATTTATCATGATTAATTGATTTAGCAGCACTAACTTTTGGCAGATGTGATTAATTGCGATTAATCGATATGATAGCACTAACCTTTGGTAGATGCGTTTGACAGCACTAACTTTTGGTAGATGCAATTTATTGTGTTTAATTGATTTGACAGCACTAACTTTTGGCAGATGTGATTAATGTGATTAATAACGATTAATCGATTTGACAGCACTAATATAGACATTAAAAAATAACAAACAAAATTTCTAAAACTTTAACTAAAATTAAAATGAAAGTGGAAAAATTATTAACAGATAATTAAAACCATAACAGTATCCAAAATAGCACTATAGCAATTTGCATGGGCAAAAAACATTCACATTTTCTTCAGAATTATAAGAAATATATTTAAAATAATACATTTTTTATATTTTTAGCATGGTATAATTCTATAAATATAAATAAAATAAATTAAAAATAATTAAATAAATTAAAATAATTGTGCTCATTTTGTAATTTTATTCTGAATAATTTTATTTTATTTATTTTAGCTACCGAATCTCTGAAACAAAGCATTGTGGATTGTCTGGTCACTGGTGAAGACAACATGATGAAAAAGTTAGTGCACCCCCAACACAGGGGTTAAATTCTCACACACGGCTCTATTCATTGTGGGGTTAAACTGATTGACATGCTCCCTTTACCCGTCTGTGTTTGTGTTTCCAGTGGATTAGTGTTTCACCGACATGATGCTGCTGGTCTCGTCTGGTCCTTCCATAAATACAGCCCTAAACCTCCATAATCAGACCGGACATGCTTCATTTACTGTTTATGTACTAAAGTTTAACAAGGGGGAGAGAGATATTTATGACCTGAATGTTTAAAACTAGGCTTGATGTTGGTGAAGGAGGTAATTTTAAACCATAATGTAATATTCACCGATTCACTGTAACGTTATCTGGCATTTAGCTGGCCATGTGAAACATTTTGCTTCCGTAATATGACGCATTTCTGAGTGAATCAGGACATTCAATGAGAAAAAAAATGTAGGGAGAAACTTGATTTGATCCATTTGGTTGCATTGTAAAATGTCTATAAATAGCTATTTGGCTGTAGGTTTTGGCTGGGATTCTTGTCAGATGAAAAGGAAAGTTATAACATTTTGTATTATCGTTATTATTTTTGTCTTCGTACATATACAGTATGATACTTAGGCGTAGTATATATGATATGACGAATTAAAAATGGTATATATGAATATTTCTTAATTGACATTTGTCTATTGTGCAAATCTATTTCACATTTACTTTATTTTTAATTTGGTTTGTTTAAAAGGATTAAAGGTGCAGTAAGTGATTTCTGAGAAACGCTGTTGATATTTAAAATCACCAAAATGATCACACCCCTATCTTTATAGCTCCGCCCCCAAATTCACAAACACGCTATGCAACACGGGCACCTCCACCCAATGAGTGTATACGCCCCTTACTGCTGATTGCCTACACGTGTGTTTTGAAGCTCGGGTTGGATCCACTTTTTTAAAAGCTTTTCTCAGAAATTGCTTACTGTACCTTTAATAGCTTATTTCTATTATTGCTATTTCCTGAAAACTATAAAATACAAGTAAGCAAAATGATATTACATTTTAATAAAAGATTAGAAAAACATTTTTTCTTCAGATTGACGTGCACTGCTGAATCGTTCATAATAACAACAGGAACATGAAACAAGCAAATGGGGTCAATTTGGATTTCATGTTTTGACTTTAATGTCAGTGTTTACCTGGACTGATTCTCAGCAGAAAATGCCATAGTTTCAATGTCAACACCTGAGGACAGATATATTACACATATGAATCATCAGGCTGCTTGTTTGCTCATATTAATCTCCCCCATGGTGTGGGTTGTGTACCACAGTGACCTCAAAAAAAACACCAGTTAAAGGGCCGACATGCACACGGGGGCACCCAGCTTCTGTTTTCCCACCACAACACCAAATGTTGGCGCTTCCTCCGTTTTAGTGGTCCCTGAAAGTCCTTTCACACCTCCAGCCAGAAGCCATTTGCTTCGCTCCAATTCTGATTATGGCTCATTCAGTTTTAGATTATCCGAGGTGTCGGCTCTCCAAATCTAAGATGGATTTAGGAAGTGCTAACACTGCCTTCACACCAGTGTGCTGTTTTTACAAACTCAAGGTGAAAAAAGAAACAAGTTTATTGCTTTTGCATATCAATATGTCATATGTTATATCACAAATAAGAGTCCCAAAGAACTACAATGGTAAAATAAAGGCACCAAAACATGATAGGCCTACTTTTTGTCAGTCTAATTAGAAATATATTTGTGACCCTGGACCACAAAACCAGTCATAAATCGCATGGTATATTTGTAGCAATAGCCAACAATACATTGTATGGGTCAAAATTATCGATTTTTCTTTTATGCCAAAAATCATTAGGATATTAAGTAAAGATCATGTTCCATGAAGATATTTTGTAAATTTTTGTCCTATCGTAAATATATCAAAAAATTATTTTTGTAAGTAATATGCATTGCTAAGGACTTCATTTGGAAAGGTGATTTTCTCAATATTTTGATTTTTTTGCACCCTCAGATTCCAGATTTTCAAATAGTTGTATCTCGACCAATTCAAACAAACCATACATCAATGGAAAGCATATTATTCAGCTTTCAGATGATGTATAAATCTTAATTTCAAAAAATTGACTGGTTTTGTGGTCCAGAGTCAAGAGTTAAGTTTACTGTACTGTACAATTTCCAGTCTTAGAATATACTGTATGTGGCGGGACCAGAGATGGTGTCAGATGATTATATTTTCACATATCATAACATGGTTTTGAATGATTACCATATTGATTTACCCTGGTATTTACATTATATTCCAAAGAATATCATGATATTGTAATATCTAAACACCTTGGTAATACCATGGTACTATAGCCTATTGTATTTTAAACGTGCCTAACTGTAATCGTTCTATAATATTTATCTTTGATTCGAGTTTTTAAACTATATAAGCCTCTGCGATCTCGCTTCGAGCAGCATACGTTTTGTGTTAAACAAAAAAATAAAAACACGGTATTCCATGGCTTCCTGTTGCCGTTCTTTTAAAACCTGGGTAGGGTGTGCAGGGAAGAGAGGTTTGGCTTTAGTATTAAAAAGTGCCTTCATTGGCCATTGAATATGTCAATCAAGCTTTCCTGGCTCCCTATTGGTTAGTTCGGTGGGTCTATCGTTCCATCTCGCACTGTTTCTCAGTCCATCTGTCTTCAACTGTGCGTCGTCTCATTCCGCGCGTTAGTCTAGTGCTGCACAGTTTACCGCAAAATCCTGCTCATATTGCGATAAAGTCAGATATACTGTTGTCAGTTGTATTTAGCATTTTAACTGTGCTGCGTTTATAGTAAATATCAAAGTAATCGCGTAATCAACACAGTGCTAGTTTTCTGGGCGTTTGAAATCGGACACCGCTATAACGTCTCCCCTCAGCGCGGAGGGATACACTGTTGGGGCTGACAATGTGGACGGTGCTAAAATGTCTCCTCGGAAGATGAGATGTTACATTTGTAGCGCTCAAAAGAATTAGAATAGAACTTTAAGCAGAGTTGTATTTGAGCACAGTTACATTGTAACAACTCTTGACACGGACTGTTCGCGTTTCCCGGGAAATACGACCCGTTTTGCACCGTGTTTTTGCGGGACCTGAGACACGGAGGGGGGAAATTTTGTCCCCCAACTTTTCTGTTTTTCCTCTCAGGCTGAAGCGCGTTTCTCTCCCGCTGGATGCCGCGCGCGTGACGGGAGAAACGGTAAATATTTACCAGGTTTATCATATTTTACACGTGTAAACGTGCACCGTTCTGACTTTAACGCGCCGGTTTTAATTAGCGAACTTTTGTTGTATAGTGAATGTGTGTGAAGTGTTTTGTCTAAGAGCTTTGGTGTGTGTGTGTGTGTGTGTGTGTGAGGGGTTCGAGTCCAGAGGAAACGGCTTCTTTGTTCAATACTGGCAACAATGTCAAGTTTAAAAGCCTCTTTATAGCACCTTTTTACCACGGTAAATGTGTGTTTACAACTTTATAGAACATCTACTGCCTCTTTCGCTTGCATATTTGCTGTTATTTGAAGTTTTTGATGGTTATAACAGATGAAAGTTTGCACTCGGGTTAAATAAAGTCAACTGCGAAGTTAATTTGACGTATTTCCATTTAATTTAATTTTGTGGTGTATTGGGTTTCCCCTTATTTGCAGTTCGTCTAGTGTCCTTGTTCGTTTATTTGACTTTTCTTGGGAAATAACTTTTCCTTATTCCATTTTTGGGAATAGCTTTCCCACCTTTTCCTGTGTAGAATGCCCATATAGGTGTTTACATGTTGTTATTTGCTCTATACTCCCACAAGGAGTGTTTGTACTTGTTCTTGTGTAGTTTTCAAACTTTGTGTCGAGGACCGTGTGTTTCTTTGTGTTGGAGAGGTTGGGGGGTGGGGGGTGGGGGGGTCTTGTTCACCATTTAGGGTGAACGTGGCCTGAAGCCTTCATGTGATTCGGCCTGTTGCTGATCTTTCTGGTGTTGAGACGTATGGATTGTTCTCATGTATTTGGATGTTACATGTATAATGCTGCACGTGTTGTAGAAGATTGAAGCTTTGCCATAAAAGAAGCACTGTGGTGATACCATGATATTTCACATAAATTAGTGCTACTGAATGTTAATTTAGTGTTTACATCTAAGGTTCTTTAAAGATGTGTATTGATATTAACGTGCTACTGTAAATATATCAATACTAATATCATGACCTAATACCATGACCCAAAAATATGGTCATACCCTGGTGCCATGTAACATTCATGTCAAAAAACATGCTCCAAAACATTCACATACTGTGTGATATGCTAGCCTAGTGTATGTTACTACCAGTAATTTACTATGCATACCTTGGATTTTAAAAAATGGTGCTACCATAGTACAGGTTTTGCCATGTTATTTGCGATGATAAACAATGTTATTTCCATGCCATTCGCTACTGTTTAAAATTTGTAGTCTTAGTACGATTTTTTTATTCATTTTATTCAGCAATGATGCATTAAATTGGATCAAAAGTGACAGTAAAGACATTTATAAAGTCACAGATTTTATTTCAAATAAGTGCTGTTCTTGTGAATTTTCTGTTTATCAATGAATCCTGGAAAAAAAATGTTGATTTTCCGAAAAATCTGAAGCAGCACAACTGTTTTCAACATTGATAATAATCAGAAATGTTTCTTGAGCAGAAAATCATCATATTAGAATGATTTCTGAAGGATCATGTGACACTGAAGACTGGAGTAATGATGCTGAAAATTCAGCGTTGAACAACAGGAATAAATTAAATTTTACAGTGTGTTTACATAGAAAATAGTCATTTTAAATGGTAAAAATATTTACGATTTTTACTGTATTTTTCATCAAATAAACGCAGCCTTGGTGAGCAGAAGAGACTTATTTCAAAAACATAAAAAATGTTTGCGCATGTCCTAAAAATCATAGTATAATCATTCTACGTGTCATTATTATTACCATGCTTCATATCCAGAGAACTTTTTGATATTCCTTTGTGCATCCCAGATGCAAAAGTAAAGCAATGGGTTCTTTGCAGTATTCTGTGATAATGTTTCACAGTCATCTACCTGTTGATCATCAATGGAGGTGCTGATTATGATTCCAGTGAAGGTGTTATTGGCGCAGTGATGATGACGAAAGTATTTTTGGATAAGGCTTCTCACTTTTCTCGTGTCTGTGTGGTGCAGTGCTGATGTTTAATGAGTTGGTTTGTGAATTAAGGAAAAGTGTAAAATCACAGCACTTCGCTTTAACTGGCAAAGTTGAACTGCTAGATGGATGTGACATTTGTGTTCTTAAAAGCAGCCAAAATTGGTTTGCACTTTATATTGAAAAGCAAAATATATGCATTGTACAGGAAAAAAAAGTTATATCTATTAAAATGTTTAATGTATAGAAATGAACTGCAAGTGCCTGCTTGATGTTTCATGCTATAGAAATGTTTTACATCATGCTGTTTCATTACAGGAATCATAGTTGTTTGTGCAACTAACTAGTTCCCGTACTTTAGGTGTGTGTAACTGTGGGCGGGTGGGTGGTTGTTGGAGACTCGCTGGTGGTCTCCCTTGGTGGTTAACTGAGGGCTTGAGAGCTCAGATGTGGTGCATTCTGGGAAAACACTACATTAAAGCACGTCTCTAATGTTGTGTAGTTCTTCAGATGGAAGCAGCAACTGGATTATTTTGGATCATGCATGTCAGATTTGATTACTAGGCCCAGATACATTTAACCTGAGGTTCATAGATGATCTGAAAGCACACTTGTCCATTATCCCTGCAGGATCATAAACCTGTTTGAGCTGAGAGAGAGAGACGTCGAGCAAGAGACGCAGATCAAGAACACGCAGGATCAGGATGGCCACGGTGGGAACCGACATGGAGCTAAACGACTTGTTGGATTTCAGTATTGTAAGTTCAAGAGACTGTTCTGCTGTTTCTAATAACCTTTATTAATGGCGAATTGACATCAAATGTCAAGCAAAGTGCCCCTATTATGCTTTTTCAAATATTACCTTTCATGCAGTGTGTATTATAGCTGATTGTGAATGTAAAAGTCTAAGTTTTAAAGATCAAAGTGCACGACAAATAAAGTTGTCTCCTAAAAAGAATCAATTCTGAACTGCCAGCAATTCCAGTCCCACTTCCTGGGACAAAACATGTAACAAATTTGCATAATGCCAACCTATGGTGGTTGGCATTATTGGTTTGTGTTGTTAATGTCGAGAAGACACTATTTTTAGCGCTGTGAATCCACTTTAAACGGACGAGGACTCGCGCTGGAATTGATACGGAAAAACCAACAGTATTGTTCGTATTACTGAATCAAGAGCTGAAATTCAGATATGCTAATAGGTGTTTTGTTTCCGACACACGCTATAAGCGGTCGACCAATCACAACAGACTGGGTCGTCTGACCAGTCGGAGCAGAGCAGGGTCTCAGAAAGGCGGGGTTTAGAGAGGCCGAATCTTCGAACGAAGCGTTTCAGACACTGTGAGAAAAGAGCTGATGCCACAGTGGATATTATGAGAAAATTTAAGTGTTTTTTGACCTTGGAAGTGTGTAAACCTGTTGTAGGAGACTCCGAAACAAAATTAGGGATGCGCCGATACCGATAATTCTTTATATTTGAAAGCCGATAATGGATATATTGGCCGATAAATCTAAATCCAAATTTTTGTATAATTTTTGAGAGCCTGATTACAAAAACAAAAGTCTCGCCATTAAAAGCCATGTTTCAAACACACAATTATAATGTTCTCATTATAATTTTATGTAGTCTATATGACAGACTTGTGCTGCACATGTTGCACTTAACTGTTTTTGTTTTTGAAGTGATTTCAATCATATTTCAAGCAATTTAAAACCTATCATGGTAAACCATCTGAAGTGTCTCAGCTGAAGGAAGTAATCCATTATTTATCAGCTTTAATTTATCAGCCACATTTTTTTTATTTGGCTGATAACATTAAAAATTAACATATATCGGCTGATACATTGTACATCCCTATTTAAAATAACATAATGGGGCATTTTAAGCAGTAAAGGTACAAGAGACTGCTGTATTTGACTGTTGTATGGTAGTCATAACTAAAGTATGTGTTTTCCTTATATAGAATGGCCTTTTTTTGAGGTTACTTCAGACTAGAGATATGGACAAAAAATATTATTAAAATGTTTATTAATATTATTCATAGTTCAGTTCAAGGGTTATCTAGTGGTGTCTTGTAAAGTAAAAGGTTAAAAGTTAGTGTGTCCACACACACACACACACACACACACACACACACACACACACACACACACACACACACACACACACACACACACACACACACACACGGTGTATATACTTGTATACACACACTGCTGAACATCTGTTTAATTAAATGGCAAAAGATGATGTAAGAAGAATACACACCTTTCCTTAACTTTTCATGCAAACATTTATACATTTTATTGAACACATTCATAAAGTGTCATTGACTGAAAAAAAAATTTGGTGTAGGATTTGCTTTGAAACAATTTTTACTCAAATTGTTAATTTCATAATTTACAAAGAAACTGAAGGTAACACATTGAATTAAACATGAATTTTTGAAGTAGAAAGACTGAAAGCTGTTACTGTATCGTGTGTTTTAGGACAATTTAATTAAATGGCAAAAGGTGAATTTACACTTAATTTCTAACCTTTTTTTTTTTTTTTTAAATGTTGTCCACTATTACTGATGCATAAGATTGGTAATAAGCATATGATGTTTTTTGAAGCTATGGTGTGTGTTTTGAAACAATATTTTCTCTCTTTGTTAGATGTTCCCTCATCAGGTGCCAAACGGGAAGAACAGAGGCCCACCTTTACCCAGCAGTCAGTTCGGTAGGCACTTTAAAATTCCTTCACTTTAACAGATGTTACTGTTACTACGACTCTGATTATAGAAACAACTGATTCAGGATGGAGAGGAACTGATATAGTTTCCTAATTCTGGAAAATTTGCGAAATGGATTTTAACATGATAAATATTCATGTGTAGAAGTTTGTGAATTTCGTGCTTTCCAGTTCTGCAGAAATCAGCCAGTCGTTCTGCACACGTGTCGTTGTCGTTATAATCCGAGTGTTTGCGAAGCCTGTTTGATCCTCGTCGTTCTGATCTGCTCTCGCCGTGTTCTCAGCTGTCGCCCCTCCATCATGGGGGAGGATGGGATGATGGGAAATGAGTCGTCCTCTCACCCCTGCGAACAATGTCAACAAACATTAAAACAACACTCCAAACAACCCCCCACCGCCGCTGCACCATCTCCCCCAAATTCAGTCTCTGTTCGTTATGGAGGGTCAGATATCTTTTCGCTGTAAATCTCTTGAAATCGAACATGCCCAGGTGACGTTTCACCATTCACAGTTTAACTAAAACACTTTGATTAAGAAAGAATGCGGATTCTTTTTGCAGTGTCACAGTATTTTTAATGTATTATTTGTAATTTAGTATTTATCTAAAACAGAAGCATTAAACCGTGACATCATATCCTGTTGCTAAACTGTATAACATGGAATGTCATGGAATTTGGATGAATAATTTTACTATTTCAACTATCATCAGATACACACAGAAACTCAAAGCTCTTCACAACAACCTGCCAAAATAAAAGTTTGGTTTAACTTGAAGAAATTATGACAAATATATTACTATTGTACAGCAGAATGTACTTCTCAAAGTAATGATAATAATATTCATAACATTATTAAAACATTATTTTTTTTAATACATTTTTTGTTTTATTTTTAATTGTAAACCTCTGTTGTTCTGCACTTTGTTTGACACAAAATTAATTTACATTTTCATTTAATTATAAAAGATTAATTACATTATTAATGTTTTATGCCTTTATTTGATTAACACCATGATAATAAATTTGTATTAAATCATAAATCCAGAAAAAATTAAACAGTACAATTTCTGAAAAAACAAACATTTCATAAGGCCTTAATTTTGTAAAAAAAAAAAAATAATAATAATAATAATAAATTATTAAATTAAGTGTTATAAATTGATTAGACATACTTTTTGATCTATTAAAATTTTAATAAAATTTTCCAGAAATATGTAAACACGGAAACACTGAATTTGGGGAAGGAAAAAATAAATAAATGACATTTAAATGGTATGTTTCATGGTTTCAATTAATTAGACATGCTTTTGGATACAAAAAAAATAATTTTAAAAGATTTTACCATTTTAAAACGTATTCAGAAAAATGAATATGGGAAAAAAAAAATTAAAATAGAAAAAAAGTCAATAAAAGTGAATTTGGGAATATAATAAAACTGATTTCATAGGACCTTATTCTTGTCAATGAAAGTCAACGGTGTCCAGTGTAGTGTTTTTCAGAATATCATCTTTTGTGTTTTTCTGAAGAAAGTCACAGTTTTGAATTGAGTAAATGATGACAGAACTTGAATTTTTTTTTTTTTTGGTGAACCTTTCTATTGATCTAGTGTGAGCGATGATCTGTTTGAAATAAGATCTGGTCAGGCGATGGTCTCCTCTAAGGCAGACGGTTGGTGTCATTGTCCAAACGGCACAATCCTCCATGCAAAGGACAAAAGTTCTTCATAAGTCAATAGATGTCATGTGGAGAAGTGTATAGTTTCAGCATGGCACTCCCTTCGCTGTGGCGTTGATTGAGAGAATATGAGTGTTGTGACTGAAGTCCAGCCGGGTCGTTACATCAACACAAAGAGTAAAACCACATGCTCTCTTTCAGACCTTTTTTGTGTGACTTTGAATAGCGAGTGACTCGTCCTGCCCAACTTTTGCACTTTGTAATTTAATAGCTGACTGTTTGTTTAATTTTGTTTTTAAATCTGTTGATTTGAGTAAAATTTCATCACTTGGGACATGACATGATTAGAATTTTGTCTTTGAGTCATTTTGGAGTTTGAGGATGCTGTTTGCCTGATGATTTGAGTGTCACCGGCCACAGAGTTTCATTTACTGGGTACCTGAAACTGAGAATAAGTGAGATATTAATAACAGCAGAACTTGTGTTAAAAATAAAGAAAATGCAAAGAGTTTTCATGAATAGGAAAGAAAAATCGCTGCTAAAAGTAGGGCTTAATGTTCAGCCTTTTGACAGCATTCAATATAAATGTATTTACTTTGAAATGACTTAATGTTTTTCTTTTGAACCATCGTTTAGGCTATTATCGCAGTGCTGATTGAAAATGTTCAATGCAAGAAACAACATACTGTAAACAAATTTTTAAAGTTTGTTTTTGTTTGTTTGTGCAACACCTAAAGTTTTAACTTGTCAAATTAAAATCACAATATGTCAAATTTTTGGATTAAATATCCAAAAACCTCTAGAACAGGTTTGCATATGTTGACTCGTGTCGACCTACATTATCCCAAATGTTTCCAACATCAGACAACACTATTTTGTCAAGTGAATAACATAGCATAATGAGAAAGAGCTTTATTTCTAGTAACAGTAATACAGCATTTTCTCGACCATACAATGTTTTAAAGGGTTAGTTCAACCCAAAAATGAAAATTCAGTCATTAATTACTCACCCTCATGTCGTTTCACACCCGTAAGACCTTCATTCATCTTCGGAACATAAATTAAGATATTTTTGATAAAATCCGATGGCTCAGTGAGGCCTCCATTGACGGCAAGATAATTTTCTTTTTCAATGTCCAGAAAGCTACTAAAGACATATTTAAAACAGTTCATGTGACTACAGTGGTTCAACCTTAATGTTATAAAGCGACGAGAATACTTTTTGTGCACCAAAAATAACAAAATAACGACTTTATTCCACAATATCTAGTGATGGGCGATTTCAAAACACTGCTTCATGAAGCTTCGAAGCGTTACAAATCTTTTGTTTCGAATCAGTGGTTCGGAGTACTGCCAAAGTCACGTGAACTATTGAAATTTCGAAACTCTTATGACGTAACGAAGCCTCATTTGCTGAAATCACTGGATTTTGGCGCTCCGAACCACTGATTTGAAACAAAAGATTCGTAAAGCTTTGAAGCTTCAAGAATCAGTGTTTTGAAATCGCCCATCACTAGATATTATTGAATAAAGTTGCTATTTTGTTTTTTTTGGCACACAAAAACTATTCTCGTCGCTTTATAATATTAAGGTTGAACCACTGTAGTCACATGAACTTTTTTAAATATGTTTTTAATAGCTTTCTGGGCATTAATAAAGGAAATGATCTTGCTGGCAATGCAATGAGCCATCGGATTTCATCAAAAATATCTTAATTTGTGTTCTGAAGATGTGGAATGTCATGAGTGTGAGTAATTAATGACATAATTTTCATTTTTGGGTGACCTAACCCTTGTAATATGATATTCTAATATCTTTCTAGCTTACTGCAATGTGCAACAAAATAGAGTAATGTTATAACACATCTTTTAAAACACTTTTAGTATGATTGTTTTGTACAAGTAAAACCATGGTGTGTTACGCCACAATTTTAATTGGTCAGATAAACTGACCTTTGTGATTAGAATGAAATAACATAATGTGAATTCAAGTAATCAAACATAAATATAACAAAGTTTGAGTTCAGCGGCGTAAAATGTCCCAGGCTCTCAGCCAGCCCTGCTTTGTCCCACAGTAACGTTAATAAAACTAATATATTCGCTCATCCATTAACATGATTTCTGCCTGAGTCCTGTCAGATTGTGGACAACTCCCATGATTCCACGCTCATTCATGGCATCATCGAGCTATGCCTTTGTTGTTGTTTTGGAATAAGCGACCTCTAGTGAATCTTACATACTGTGCCTTTAACACATTCAATGTGTTTCTTGTTTGTATATCACTAAAATCATCACATATATTGTAAATACTCAATATATTGCCCGTCCCTAAACAACAAGACTGATATTATACACTAGTAAGGCTATTGATATGTAGGCTAAGTTAAAATAACCTGTGATAAGCTTATGAGTCACGTGCAGTGAGAACTAGTAATAAATCAAGTTTGCTTCAGAGATGTTTTGGTGTGTTTGTGTGTCTGGGACCCTTGTAGCCCATGACTCAAGTGTGACTCGCTCAGCGTTTCTCTCCTCATAATTATAGCTCTGGTCTCTTTGTGTGAATATATCTGCCCTGAGTCACTCCATGAGCTCACGACTCGCTCACCATCCCTTCAGGCCAAAAACTCTTACATGTTTCCGTGTAATTAACGTGTCTGTTCAGGCAGGTAGAGCGGAGTGTTGTACACAGAGCTCAGGATGACACGACACGGCTCTCGACTACTGTGATTCATCTGCTTATAAACGGAGAAGAACAAGGGACAGCCTGATCTAAGTGATGTCAAATATCTAGATTTATTTGATGAGACAAAATGGACTAATGAATCATTCCCCCCCAACTATCTGTATCAGTGAAGCTGTTGATTCAGTTTGTTTGCCGATTCCACGTTGATTCTGTTTGTTTGCCGATTCCACGTTGATTCTTTTTTGTTTGCCGATTCCACGTTGATTCTGTTTGTTTGCCGATTCCACGTTGATTCTGTTTTGTTTGCCGATTCCACGGTGATTCTGTTTTGTTTGCCGATTCCACGGTGATTCTTTTTTGTTTGCCGATTCCACGGTGATTCTTTTTTGTTTGCCGATTCCACGTTGATTCTTTTTTGTTTGCCGATTCCACATTGATTCTTTTTTTTGCTGATTCCACATTGATTCTGTTTGTTTGCCGATTCCGCGTTGATTCAGTTTGTTTGCCGATTCCACGTTGATTCAGTTTGTTTGTAAAAAAAAATTCAGTAAAAATATTGACATGGTAAATGTTGCTGTTTGTCATTATAGTCCAGGTGTTATGTTTTTTATATATATATATATATATAATATATAATATATAATATATAATTAATTAATTAATTAAATAAAATTTATTTAATTATTTATTTACAAACACACACATTTGCATGTCACAGTTCTCTGATGTTGGTTAATGCTCACATGACATTCAGGTAAACAAGTAAAATATTTTGCTTTTTTCTCTTTTTTGCATTGTTTTATTTTTTAGTTTAAAATTATTTAAAATAATAAAATATAATATATATAAAAACATTTATAATTATTGAAGTTTTCAATTTAAAATTTTCTGGATCCTTTTTAATTAATTTTTTAAATATGATTTATAATGTTATTATTTAATTATAATTTTAATTAAATATAATTTGAATAATTTGAATAATTTATTGATTTTAATAATAATAATAGTACCATTTGAAATGTTTTTATTTTTCTGGATTCTGTTTTGATTAAATACAAATTCTTTTGTAAAAATATAAAATATTATCAAAGATGGTGGCAATCAAATAAATGCATAAAGCTTTAACAATTTTTCTTAATAAACTTTTAAAATGTAATTAAATTAAATTTCTTCCTCGTTTTGATTTATTCATCCAAAATGTGCAAAATTCCGTGACATTCCACTAAATTCCGTTTTTTTTTTGTTTGTTTGTTTGTTTGTTTTTTTAAAGTGGAATCTGGGATTCTGTTTGTTTATTAAAGAGCCCTACTTGTGTTCAGTTTAAAAACATTTCTTGATTTATTTTTAGTTTTTATTGTTTTTAGTTTTGCTGTTTGGTTAAAATGATGATTCCTCTGATTGAAAGAAATCACCCTTTAAACCGTTTGGCAGACGAGTTTCTTTCTCTAACAAGGCCCATTATACACATGTGAACTCCTTCAGGGTGTTTTAAAAGCATCCCAGTGGGTTGATGAATGTCATGTGTGAGCAGTGCTAGAATCCCGAAGCTCTTAAGACATGATGACACATTCCCTTATATGATGATCTGTTTTATTTGATGTCTTTGGCTTCACTGTTATTGTGAAATGTGTTGAAACGTTTGGCAGGTCGTGCATCTCACCAGGTTCTACCTGTTTGTGGTGTACATAAAGCGTGGTTGTGATTAGGAGAGGTCGCTGCCCTCTGCGGAGGAGGCAGAACGGATCAGCTGTAACCATTAGACGCTCAAACACGTAGCAGACGCTTTTTATTGGGCCTGCAGAGCAAAGTTTTGTTTATTCAGGTGTGGAGGGGAATGTCTCATAACTTCAGCCGTTCACCATTAATGTACAGAGATTTTTATGGTCGTCTGGAGAGCAAAAGGGTCTTTTTCTGAATGAATTTCTCACTTTTCCTCCCACTAATCAGTTCTGTTAATTGGAGTGAATATTCAGTGCGCTTATGAATATGGATCACCTCTATTTTTGAGTTTTTTTTTCATACTGTGCTGATATGTCATCACCCTCCTGTTGTTTCTCACAGTATTTCACAGTATTAGCTGTCTTTCATCTCTGTCTCTTTTTCCCACCCGCCACGGATCGCTGAAAATACAAATCTCACTTCCCCTGAACCTGAAACGCTCTTAAAGTCGACATGATCAGAACTGACCATACTTACTGCTACTTTATTAACACACAGTCTTGGACTCGTTGTTAATGATTCATCAGTTCACGTTATTCTGAAAAAGCCCTCATAATTTTTCATTAAAATATAATAACCTGCTGCTACAGTTAAATGACTTTCTTTTTGGCTGATATCACAAAGTCCCCTTCCTCACCCTTACCCAGAAGCTAGTGAGCTTCCTATTTATTAATGCATTTATATTTTTTATGCATTTATCTATTTACGCATTTATTTATTAATGCATTTGTTTGACTTTGCGTTTATTTATATGCATTTACGCATTTATTTGTGCATTAATTTATGCATTTATCTATTTATTTATTTATGCATTTATTTTCTATTTATATTTTTATGCATTTATCTGTTTATACATTTGTTTTTACACCTTTATTAATGCATTTATGTATGACTTTGAGTTTATATATTTGTGTATTTACGCATTTATTCGTGCATTTATTTATGCATTTATGAATTTATGCATTTATCTATATTTATGCATTATTTATTACTGGATTGCATTTAGTTATGACTATAAGTTTATTTATACATTTATGTATTTGCATGTTTATGCATTTATTTTTATGCATTTATCTACAAGTTTTATACATTTATGCATTTATTTATTGTAACATTTATTTATGCAATTATGCATTTATATATGCATTAATTTATTCATTTATGAATTTATGCATTTATCTATGCATGTATTTATACATTTATGTATTAATGCATTTATGAATGACTGAGTTTATTTATATATGTATTTATGCTTTTTTGTTTACATTTATTTGTGCATTCATTTATGGATTTATGAATTTAGGCATTTATCTATTTTTTTATTTATGCATTTATGCATTTATCTATTTATGCATTTAGTTATGACTTTAAGTTTATTTATACATTTATGTATTTATGCATGTATCTATTAATGTTTATTTATGCAATTAGGCATTTATATATGCATTTATTTATTGTAGAATATTGTTCAGTGTTGGATATACATTAGCCAATATTTACGGTTTACCTTAACCGTCATCAAGCATTCTCTTAAAGTTAATCAATAACACAAATAATTTAATAACACACTTAATTTAATCTTCAGCAGATCTCCAAATAATTATCCATCTTTCATACTTTCAATTATAATGTAAAACTTTTTTTTAAATTATCTTTAGTACGATAGTAACTACCCTTCTGTTTTGAATTAATGTTTTCCTGTGAGATCATTCTGTGGATGCTGTCTCAGTAGGGAGCCTTTCTTATGGCTGCGATCCTCTAGATGATCGTCCACCGGCTACAGGAAGTGCCGTTATTGTTGAGCGTTTGGATAAATACGCCGCTCGTAATGAACTTTCCGTCCTCATTGTGTGCGAGCAGCTCGTCTGCAGTAGAGCGACGGTAGTGCTTGAATAATTCTTTCCTGTTTTGCTGGTTCTGCTCCGTCAGTGGTGTGTGTACCCTACAGTGTGTGCTGTTGTGTTGTCCCTTGTCGTTTTATTGAATTTGCTGACACAAGCCTGTGACACCCACCCCCCCCCCACCCGGATCGTGGTTGTCACGGCAATGGCTCTAAAGTCGTAATTCACTCGTCCGCTGTACTTCTGTTCCGCTCCATCGCCGGCTCTGTCATGATCGCCCCCCCCTTCCCTCTTTTTAATTAGACAACAAAACAAAAATGCATATTCATAAGCTGAGACCTCATTAATATGCACAATTATGCAAATCAGCACACAATTAAGCTCCTTCTCTCCAGAGATGTTTGCGAGCGTTAAGGCGCAGACGGGGGGCGGTTTTGGGGAAATTTCTGCACCATCAATCTTTAAAAATCTTCCAGCCTTTGTGTTTTTTTTTTTTTTGTTTGTTTTTTTTCGTTTTTGAGTTCTAGCGTAAATTTTCGGTGACATTTGTGGTTCTGAAACCTTTGAGGTTTGGTCGACAGCTCACCTCACGTGTGTCAAATCACACTTGCGCTGGTAAGATGGCAGATATTGAGATGCAAAGCAAAAACGCAGTTTCGACCATCACGCTTCAGTCGGGTCATTACCTGACCTGATAATGCACCGCTTGTGGGGAGGATCTGACAGTGTGATCGAACAAAATCCCAAAGCGTCGGAACGTCTTTCTGGAATCTCTTTGTGAAAGAGGCTTAAGAAACTCGTCTTATGGGGGTTCAGTAAACCTGAAATCAGCCTTCAGGGCTTCTTAAGATCTATTAGTGCACAAGTCATTCATGCAAACACACACACATATTGCACACATATTTCTCTTTTCACTCTATATTGGTGCATGTCAATTAAATGCTGTTTATTTTTTTTTTTATATATATATATATATCTCCATATCTCCCCTGGTCTATTTTGATCATTATCTAGCAGACTCTTTTGGTTTTCTATCTTCCATTTATAATGTTATAATGTTAAGATACCAAAATTTTTCATGACCATTTTCCACCTTTTCTCTGATGTTTAATACATACGTGAAAGTCTTTATATTTTTTGTTTATATGAATAAACTGATTTTTTTTTTAAACATTTAAAAAAATAATAAAATAAAAAATATATTTAATTTAAATATATATATAATTTAAATCTATTTATCTTTTATTAAATTCTTTATTATATTTAAATTTTAAAAAACAAAAATAAAATATTAATAAAATATATTTATATAATATATAAAATATAAAAACAGGCATTTTTGCATTTTTTTTAAAAAATATATAAAAATAATTATATATATATATATATTTATTTGTAAATTCAAACATAACTAAAATACTTACCAGTCAAAAGTTTGGAAACATTACTATTTTTAATGTTTTTGAACGAAGTCTCTTATGCTCATTAAGGCTGCATTTATTTCATAATAAATACAGAAAAAACAATAATATTGTGAAATATTATTACAATTTAAAATTATGGTTTTCTATTTTAATATACTTTAAAATATAATTTATTTCTGTAATCAAAGCTGCATTTTCAGCATCATTACTCCAGTCTTCAGTGTCACATGATCCTTCAGAAATCATTCTAATATGCTGATTTGATACTCATTTATTATCAATGTTGAAAACAGTTGATAATAAATGCTTAATATTTTTTTGGAACCTGTGATACTTTTTTCAGGATTCATTGATGAATTAAAGGTTAAAAAGAATAGCATTTATTCAAAATATAAATCTTTTCTAATAATATAAATCTTTACTATCACTTTTTATCAATTTAACACATCTGTGCTTAATAAAAGTATTAATTTCTTTCAAAAAAAAGAAAGAAAAAAAATTACCGACCCCAAACTTTTGAACGGTAGTGTATATTGTTACAAAAGATTTCTATTTTAAATAAATACTGATATTTTTTAACTTTATTAATCAAAGAATCCTGAAAAAGTATCACAGGTTATAAAATAATATTAAGCAGCACAACTGTTTCCAACATTGATAATAAATCATCATATTACAATGATTTCTGAAGGATCATGTGACACTGAAGACTAGAGGAATGATGCTGAAAATTCAGCTTTGATCACAGAAATAAATTACATTTTACTATATATTCACATAGAAAATGGGTATTTTAAATTTTAATAATTTTTCTGAATTTTTACAGTATTTTTGATCGAATAAATGCAGCCTTGATGAGTTTGTGCAGATAAAACATATTTATGTCTTAATCCCAATGTTTGTTTGTGTTTCAGGTATAGATGAAAGAAGTGGCTCCGGCGCTTGGGGTCCAGGAGAAGCGAACAGTCCCTCGTTCGGCGCACGGGTACGAACACACACTCACAGATTCACACTCTCCTCAGCATTGAGCCGTCGGTGCGTGACTGTCACAGTCACACGCAGAGAAGGACAGACCGTCTCCAGTGTCTGCTCATGCTTTGCTTGTACCATGAGCTCTTAATCCCTAAAGGAAACAAACCCGACTGGAGCAGATATCTGGTCCACTTTAGGACGGCTCCTGTTTTGACTTGTGATGGTTTGTTTGAAGGAAACTGTAGATTGTAAGCTAAGTAGACGTGTGTTTGTAGGTCAGTCGGTCAGTGGGTGAGATTAGTTGACCGTTGTTGGTGATCCTCGTGTTTACCTGTTCTGTCTAGCGCTGATCTCTCACCTGTCAGGCTGTGTGAACGTTAGACGCATCACATGTGTGAGTGATGTGACCTGTTCTGTCCCTGGCCTATTTTGATCATTATCTAGCAGACTCTTTTGGTTTTCTGTCTTCTGTCTATAAAGTTCACGTACCAACATTTTTTATGACCATTTTCCACCTTCTCTCTTAACTTTAATAGTAAACAGGATTTTTTTTCCCTACGTGAAAGTCTTTATATTTCATTTATATGAAAAATAGGTTTAGTCTTTTCAAATATTAAAACAAAAAAAACTAATTAGATAGATATAAATTATATTTTAATTAAATATATATCTAGCTGTGTCTATCGGTCTATTTTTTATTTATTTAAATATAATAACAATAATAATAAAGTATTTAATAAAAAAAGATGAATAATGTTTATAAACAAAAATAATATATATAAATATTTTTATATATATATATATATATATATGTGTATGAAAGTATTTCATTTATATGAAAAAAAGTTTTGCTTATTTAAATTATAAATATTTACTAATATTAATATATAATATAAATACAAAACATTCATTTGATTTTTATATATATATATAATTGTGTACGCGAAACTATATTTCATTTTTATGTAAAAAACAGGCTTTTTTGCATATTTAAAACAATTTATTACAAATATTTACTTTTAAATTCAAATATAATAACTAAAATATTTAATAAAACATATATGCAAAACATATTAATTTTATTTTTTTGTATTTGAGTTGACATATATAATTATTTATTTTAAATATAATTATGTATATATTTTTAAATTAAAATAAAAAACTAATATATAAATTGTATATTAGTTTTATTTTTTGTATTTTATTTAAGTTAGTTATATTTTTTAAATTAAAATAATATCTAAATAATATAATATAAATAATATAAAGTTTAATTTTTGTATTTGATTTAAGTTATATATATTTATATTACTTATTATATTTAAATTTAAAAATATTAAATTAAAATGTAATTTTAATTCCAGTAAATGCTATGAGTTGTCTGAAGTTTTAAGTACATAATGTTACTTAGTATACAACATTCAGTCATATTAATATTTGATGATGTAACCACTTTAAATTTGGATTATCAGTGCTGATTATTGTGTTTTTGATCATTTGATTGTATGTTTTTGTGTGTTAGCTGTATGGAGATGGACATCACTACCCTGAGCATGACGGCATGTACAACTTGGAGATTGACGGTAAGTTAACGCAGCACTACATGTCAGTTTACCTACAAAATCAGTTTTAGGAAGTGGATTTTTAAAATGATAGATGATGTTCTTATGGACGAGGTGTTTTCAGAGATTCTGTTTTTGTTAGTGTCAGACCATACATCAATCCGACCTCATTTCCACTGCAGATCAGCCTCTGAAGTTTAACTATTCACGAGCGCAAAAACCCATGAAGCGCCCCGCTGTCCTGAGCAGGTTTAGGTCACGCAGGGATTTTCCTCTCGGGGACGGGCAGGGGGGTTAATCCACGCGCCTCTCTGGGCTTTAAAGCAGGGTGGGGGTTGCTTTTTAACTAATTACCACTTAGGCATTTATAATGGGACAATTTGTTGTTTGTGCCCAGTCTTAAACCCATAAACGCCGCACCTCAGCCACTTGAGGTCACACGCAGCCAGATGGAGTCCAGCAACCCTCAGCCCAACATTATCAGTCGATGAATAAATCACAATCCACACTCCCCTCGAACCCAACACGCTGTTTCATATTTAATGCATTTATTTGTTGTAATGTTAGTTTACTAGTACCACAGCTTCATTACTGTTTTTAAACGCAACATCAAATGTATATGAAGTGTGTGTGTGTGTATATATGTGTGTGTGTGTATATGTGTATATGTGTGTGTGTATGTGTGTGTATATATATATATATATATATATATATATATTAGTCCTGCCTTATAAAAAATATCCTGTTTCCCTCAGATTTGCGTCACATTATTGAAGTTAAATGGGTTGCAAATGTTTTTCATGTTGACGTGCTCAATGCATTTCCACATTTTCTTCGATTTTCTCATACAGTCGGCACAAAAAAGTAAACAAAAACAAAAAACTGATTTCACATTTTGTGTAGGCCTAGCCCTTAGTAATCCAAGTGTAATAATTCATCCGTTTTGCCTGAGTATAAGAGTTTCTTGTGTGTTTTGCAGGGAAATCTGAAAGAGGCTACCCTGTTACACAGGTAATGAACACACAAAATCCGCTGTTATTAAGTTGGTGAGCAATTTTGGGTTTGATCTTCATAGAACTCTCATTTATTTTTAGCCGCAGCTCTTGCCAGGTGATATTAGCATCCCAGGGTCCGATGGACTTTCCCCGCCGGGCATGAAAGTCTCTTCTCAGTTCTACAGCCCTCACCGCCGGAGGCCGGCCGACTCCAACATAGGTGAGATGAGCTCCGGATTGGTGCGTTTCAATTTCTTTGGGTTTGACAGATATGCTGGCTTGTGATTGGTTGGTTGGTAACAATATTTGTATATTGACCACTAAACTGTATAATAATATAAAACAGATTTCCTAGTCTCGCATAGCCAGACCTTTTCAAACTTTGGTTTACTCTTTATAAAAACGAACTCAAACCTTTTCCAGTAACCATAAAGTGAACAGATTTTAAAATAAAAAACACTTTCTGCTTAAGTTTTCATAGGCAGTTTTTGACCAATTCAATATGACTATATACATATATATATATATATATATATATTAGTCAAAATAAAAATTATTCAGACACTAGATATGATTTTTTTCTTTTTTTTTTTTACTAGTGGGTGCAGGACACTATAGTTCATTTCTGTAAGTGAGGATAGCAAAATAAAGTAAACTGTGACATATTATACCCAAAATTCTTCATACAGTGGACTACCAGTAAAATTGATGATAATTTGGAACCAAAAACTTATTCAGACACTTTGACCTGACCATGTTTTGCTTAAGTGTTATCTGACATAATTAAGATTAATTTTTTCTGACACAGTTTAACTCTGAGATCTTGTCATATTTTATTAGCATTTTTTAAACTATAGTGAATAAACTGTATTAATGAATGAAATGTTCAAGGTGTCTGAATACATTTTGGTACGATTGTATATATGTATATTGTGATTTTATTATTATTAAATATATATTTGAAATGAAACAAAATGCTAATGTAATGTAAAATAAAACAATATAAAGTAAAAAAAAAAAAAAATCTTGTAAAATTAAAAATTTGCAGTTATTGACCAATTTAATATGGCTATAAAATACTATTTTAATTTTTTTATATATATATATATATATATATATATATATATATATATATATATATATAAATAATATATATTTTAAATGAAATAAGAAATATTTTGTAATAATACCATTGTACTGTAAAATAAAAAAATATAAAGTAATAAAAAATATTTTTATTTTCCTGTAAAATTACAATTTTAATATTTTATCTGAATTTCTTCATTTTCAAATGGCAAACCATCAAGCTTTTATTCTGACATGTTGCTGATAAATTCTGGTTTCAGAATGAAGCATGGCACTGTGTGATTATTTACATGCATGCAGCTTATTTATTTAATGAAATTGCAGCATTATTATTATTTTGGTATATATTGCAGCCCTAGTGATCAGTACTGTGTCTTATATCATATTCAAGTGGTGTATTTTGTGATATTTTCCCTTGTGCAGTATGGTTTTGTGGGCACATGCAATGACAACACAGAGTCAGTCATGTAAATGTGTGGTTTTTGGAAATCATGAGGTGTCTTCTTTTGCATCAGCTCATCAATCATGATCACCTTAATCAGTCTTCGGTATCCATTTGTGGTCTGCTAATAATGTTTTTGTTTCAGATCCGCTGCCCAAAAAGATCCGGAAGGTTCCTCATGGACTGCCGACGTCCATTTCTTCGGTGAGTGTCGACGTGGCCTCATTAGTGTCTGAGCCCAGATTATCAATCCACGTGCCGTCGATCTGACCCACATGTACACACACATGCACTTCTGTAGTGCTCATGTCACATACTACATGCATATTGCAAGCCACCTATAGTTTCTCTTTCCCTTTTATGTTGTCGTGCATGCTGTCAAAACACTCCTCCCCCTCACACGCTGCCCTTGCAAATCTCTGCATGGACAAAAGTGCTCATCTGCTTATTCCTCCGAGGCCTTGGAGAGTTAACGTGGGCAGCGGTGCATGTTCTGTTTCCTGTGTCGTTTCCTATTTAAATCAGTTTAGTTTTTCTTCTTTCCAGTGCAGAGCGAAATGTAAGGTGATAAATACAATTTACCATATTTTCCAGAATATTAGTAATGTTTTTTTTTTATTGTCTGAAACATGCTGTGACTTTTATTCCAAAGTGACTTATGCAAAACATGTGCAAAGAACCGAATGAGAGATGTACGTGAGCTCAAGTTTATTTATATAGTGCATTTCCCCATTTCTGAATAGTTTTTCTCTCAACAATGCAATTTTTACCCAGTGCAACTTATAGTCAGGTACTACTTATTTTCTGGAGAATACGGTAATTATATGAGATGCATGCAAAATAGCTGATATTAAATGAATATTTCACACAATATTTACTCACAAAGTACTAAAAAACAGCAACTGTACACTGTGAATTTTAGACTTCATTCACTCACCCTCATGTTGTACCACATTGTTTGATTTTCTTTCTGTGGAAATGTATTTTTTCTGAGCTGCTCTATTCATTACAGTAAAATCATCCCAGTGAGCAGGAGCCGTCAGGACAATTGCATTTTCATTAAATAATAGTTTAGGTCTGTCGAGCCAAGAGCAACTTGGAAGTTCTGCAGAATTTCTTGCTTTATGTTCCATGGAAGAAAAAGTCATAGCGGTTTAGAAGGATGACAGAATGATGACACAATTTTCATTTTCAGTAAACTATCCCTTTAATCGGTCATGTGATCACTGCTGATGATCTCAAATAGCCAAATTTCACTAGTTTCACTAATGTACACTGTGTTCTAAATTATTATGCAAGTGACATATCAGTAAGTACAATAAACATTCACATTTTAGTTTTTCAAAGAAAGTGTTTGTTTTATTTCTCATATCGTTTTAGATAACTGGTATCAATCTCAGACAGGTTTCTTAAAGGTATAGTTCACCCAAAAATGAAAATTGTCGTCATTTGCTCACCCTCAAGATGTTCTAAACCTGTATGAGCTTCTTTCTTCAGCTGAACATAAAGGAAGACATTTTGAAGAATGTCGGGAACCAAATTTTTTTCATACTATGGAAGTCAGTGGGGTCCATAAACTATTTAGTTACCCATATCCTTCAAAATACCACCTTCTGTGTTCACAAGAAGTGTTTGGAACAACTTGAGGGTGAGTAAATGATGACAGAATATTCATTTTTGCCAGGTCTTCTTAAGTAAATGGAAAACCTACTTAAAGAAGTTGTTCCACATTATTATTATGAAGCAAGTCACAGTTCTCATGCAATATGCGGAGAAAGAACTATATTTACAAAAAATATTAGTAGTTTTCATGCCTTTTGCAAGACGTTGCACCATTTTATGCTTTTCTTCTTCAGAAAAATCTTTCTTCCTCCTCATATTGCATAAGAACTGTGACTTGCTTAATAATGTGGAACAATCTCTTTAAGTAGTTTTTCCATTTGACCAAGAAGACCTGGAAAACTATTTAACAAACCTGATACCAGTTATCTAAAAAAAGATATGGAGAAATAAAACAAACAAACACTAAAATTTGAATGTTTATTGTACTGAAATCCTACTGATATGTGACTTGCATAATAATTTGGAGCAGTGTACATCTGTGGGTTATTATATAGTTAACTGAAACTAAAACCATGAAAACAGTTTCATATTATAATCACATAAGAGGTAAGAACAACCAATATTTTTGCACTAAAACATTATTACTTAATGCAGTATTTCAGTGAAATGAAGAAATTGTGTCTAAAATTTTGAAATAATTGTTTGAAACACTGAAACATGCACTTTCTGTAAAGCTGCTTTGAAACGGTCTGTTTTATATCATCTTGTTGCCATTTCTTATTTAGTTTAACTTGATGTACTAAATAATTATTAAATTATAATAAAAACTAAATAGACATTTAAAAAAATCACTAATAAAAATAAAAACGTTACTAAAACTTTAACTAAAATTATAAAAGAGTACTGATTCAAAATATTTATAAAACTAGAACAGTATCTCAATTTTTCTGAAATAACTGGTATATTTCATGTGACCTCGTCAGTTATATACCTCGGCTATTGTACTACTGTTCTTAACATTGGTCTTATTGTCTCTACGGCCCTCAAATAGTCCCTCTATTTTTATTCTCCCTGTCCTCGTCTATTTCTCTTTCCTTTCATTTTTTCCTCCTCGTTCTCTCCATGTGTCTCCAGCTGTCTGTGGTGTTGGCCGGTCTCCAGGAATGGGCAGATGGCTCAGTAATTGGGAATGCATCTCTTTCTCTCTCTCTCTTTCTCTCTCCTCATTTCTCTCTTTCTTTCTTGTGTGCATGCATCATCTTCGGCATCTTCTATTTTGTGCTGTTTATTTACACAAATTTCACTTGATTCTTTTCCTTGGATTTTTACCGTCGTTGACATCAGATCACTGGAGCGTTGCTTGTATTTGACCCCTTTGTTGTTTAATTGGTTTGTAATTTGGTCACATGTTCATTATTAACACCCTTTCATGTCTAGACAGGCGTGCTTTGTCATTTCTATTGTATCAGTGAAAAACCAAAGTATACAGTGTTTTCACATGACTCCTTTGTTTATGCCAGCTAGGGATGTTCAGGAAGATCAGCTAGATAGAGGAATATATTCTAGATGAATCTGTTTAATCAAACCATTTCACATCAGACACTTCATTATTATTATTATTATTATTATTATTATTATTATTTAAAAACAGCTGAACATGGAGCGCAACACAATGCTAGTTGGCTATTCTCTCATTGTGACTCATCCTTAATCATACCCGAAATTAGCACTTTTCAAGTGTCAGATGTGATCTTTTTTTTTTAAGCAACACTATTTTAGGGTCCTTGTTACATTTACCTACTGTAGTAACTTTCTGTAACAGTAAATTATGCATTATCAGGGTTTTCTTGCATTGAAAATATTTTGGTGGCACCTAAAATGAATCTTTATCCTGCCAAAAATTTATTAGATCATTTAATGTGAAGAGCATCAAAGGTTTCTATTTACGTGTTTTTGCAGCGTTGAACTTTTGTAGCCAATCACAGACATATCTGTTGAGTGTGTGAACGCAACGACCAATCAGAGGTGTTTAAGTTAGTCAGATTGTTGTGTGTGTTGTTCTGCACGCTCGTGAAGCCTTCCATTATAACCAACAAAGTATAAACACGATGTCAATAAGAGATTAATTGCACAGCTTTATTGATTATAACGGGAGTTTTCACAGATTTGTGTACCATCGCGTGATAATTGACAGCTTCAGTGATTATTATGACAGCGATCTTTGCTTGCTTACTGTATATAATATAATTTTTTCATGCTGCTAACTACATATCGCAAAGTTTCTGGATTGAAAACCGTATTTAAATGCGCAATTGAATCCGAATGACAGTGATAACCATAGCAATGGATGGAAAAAGCGTTCTCATGCTGTATCCCAAATGATCTGTTCATTAAGTCTTAGGGTTCGTTCACACTTGTAGTTCGGTTCATTTGGTTTGTGTGGTCCGGACCAAAAAAGAAAAAGTCCTGGTCCGATTAGCGTTCAGATTGGCAGTTTTATTACTGAACCTAAAGGCATAGGGATATAATCACAACCTCATTGGTCGGGTTTTATAATATATTGTCTATTTTGAGACGGAACTTACCGAACATCCAAAACAATGCTGTGTGCTGAGATAAATGCGCTTGTTGTGTGTGCGTAGCCTGCATATGATGGTATTTTGGCCAGCTGGGACCTCGTGAAGAGCTTATAAAATGTGTAAAGGAGTCAAAACAGCGGCGGGAATCCCTTCGTCACACACACACACATGATCTGCTGCGTGGAGACGCGTGTCTGATGCCTGTGATGGGCAAACTCGCGACTTTGACGAGAAAAACCGATATGCATTTTATTACTAACTTTTAAAATCAGTCACTCAGTGACTTTTTACATACAAATTTTTAAATATAAAATAGTTCTAATCACTTTGTTTTATGATCTGTCCTGACAGTGATACTTTTTTGTCATGAATAAATAGGATAAGGTAATATTAAAAACTGTGTCTTTGGATTTATTGTCAGTACTGTGTGTGTGTGGATGACCATGTTCGTCCACCACCACCAAAGACCATTTTTAACCCGGGAAAAAACCTAACCTTAACCAAACCCTACTCTTAACACTAACCCTATAGTGTAAGTACATGTTGTTGATTTAAAGGAACACTCCACTTTTTTTGAAAATAGGCTCATTTTCCAACTCCCCCAGAGTTAAACAGTTGAGTTTTACCGTTTTCGAATCCATTCAGCCGATCTCCGGGTCTGGCGGTACCACTTTTAGCATAGCTTAGCATAGTTCATTGAATCTGATTAGACCGTTAGCATCTCGCTCAAAAATGACCAAAGAGTTTCGATATTTTTCCTATTTAAAACTTGACTCTTCTGTAGTTACATCGTGTACTAAGACCGACGGAAAATGAAAAGTTGCGATTTTCTAGGCCGATATGGCTAGGAACTATACTCTCATTCCAGCGTAATGATCACGGAACTTTGCTGCCGTACCATGGCTGCAGCAGGCGCAATGATATTACTAGTCATATCGGCCTAGAAAATCGCAACTTTTAATTTTCCGTCGGTTTTAGTACACGATGTAACTACAGAAGAGTCCAGTTTTAAATATCAAAACTCTTTGGTCATTTTTGAGCGAGATGCTAACGGTCTAATCAGATTCAATGAACTATGCTAAGCTATGCTAAAAGTGGTACCGCCAGACCCGGAGATCGGCTGAATGGATTCGAAAACGGTAAAACTCAACTGTTTAACTCTAGGGCAGTTGGAAAATGAGCCTATTTTCAAAAAAAGTGGAGTGTTCCTTTAATATTATTCACTGTTTAAATGTATAATTACACTGTAACAAGGACACCTTAAAATAGTGTCACATTTTATTTATATATAAATTCTATTTTTTAATAAAACATATTTTTATATATATTGACATTTATGGTAACTCTTCTCTGGTCACTCGCCATTGACGTGTTGTTGTAGTCGGTGTCGTTATTTTGGACTTTCCCTTGAGTCCGGATTCTCTGATCTCTGATGAATGTTTCCTAATGTATTGCACATGCACACATACTGCGGGCTAAAGCAGAACCACATCTTCTGGACGATCAGATGACTTTCAGTCCATTCCACATCACATTCTCATGACCTAAATCCCAGCTTTTATTTCTTCTGCTTGGCAGGCTTATCCAGGCTCCACCGGTGAGGACTATAACCAGGACAGCACCGGATACCCCGGATCTAAAGCTGGAAACCTTTATCCAGGCTTTTTTAACATGCAAGGTATGTACACACACAGAAGTTTAGTTTAGGGTCCAATTCTCATTATTAACTAGTTGCTTATTAGCATGCATATTACTAGGATATTGTCTGTTTATTAGTACTTATAAAGAGCACATTAATGCTGTTCTACATCCCATAATCCTAAACTTAACAGCTATCTTACAATTAAACAGTAGTAATTAGGGGTTTATTGAGGCAAAAGTCATAGTTAATAGTGAGAATTAGACCCTAAACTGAAGTGTGACTGAAGATGGCGATGGGAGTTTCTGATTGAAACTCAGTTTTTTGGTGATGTATATCATTTTTGTTCTTGGTTTATCAGATGGACTTCCGGATCATTGGGGTCAATCTGGATATCCTCCTGTTATGAGTAACTCGCCTCATATCGGTCAGCCGGCCCCCTTCTCCTCCATAAACCCACAGGTGAGCCAAACGTCCAGCGATGAAGAGCAACTGACTTATTTTCTTGCTTATTAATGTGAAGCTGCTTTGAAACAATCTGTAGTTTATAAAGCGCTATGTTAATAAATGTGACTTGACTATTCATTAGGAAAAACAGCAATAAAACATGACATCTCTGATTCATTTGGTTAAAAAAATAGGTCCTGGAGACATTTTTTCCCTTTTGTAATGATCCAGAGATCACAGAAAACATGTGGTTAATTGTTAAATGTTCACCACGTTGTTTTGTGAACTTTGTAAAAATAAATATTGACCAAAATTGTGTTGTTTATATAATATATTGAGTCAGTTGGAGCATTCTGGAACTATAAAGTGAAGTTACATTTAATAAACTAACGAAATTTACTGGATAGAAATTAAAACCAAGTTTCTACATCTCTGATCAAGTTTCTAAAACTTGGAAAAAGGTCCTGATTACATCATCTCCATGTTTTTTTCCCCGTCTGATGAGTCAGAGACCACAGAAAAAATGCAGTTTAATTACCGCAGACCTTTATGTGGAAAAGCAATCGAACGTTTCTAATGTCTGAATGGCTTTTTGGCAGCACCAGAGCCGGATGATAGATACGATAACACATTCGCCACGTGCTCATGAATAATTTCACGTCTGTGTTTCGTCCGCAGAAGCGCCAGCCGTTGCCCCTGTCGCCGCAGAACTACCCTCTGCACGGGAGTGAGGTCAACATACCCTCCAGCTTCCACTCCGCTTCTGCTGGATACGGCGTTCCCAACCACACGCCGCCCATAAACGGAAGCGACAGCATCATGGGTAAGACGCTCCACCCTGACTCGACCACAAACCAGAGCTTTACTGCTGTGACCTGCTCCCGTTTGAGTAATTCACAGTAATTCACCTATAAACATCAGCTTCATTCTCTGTCAACACAGTAAATCGAGGCGGAAATGCAGGGAGCTCTGGCGCTGAGATCGGAAAAGCTCTTGCTTCAGTGAGTTTTGCGTTTAATCATAAATCATAAATGTGCTATTTCTGTAATAACTCTGTTATATGATTTTGGGTGATGCATTAAACATAACACTGTGATAAACACAAAAATTACGACCCTCAGCCCTTAATATCGTCTGTTGTCATTTTTAGATATATCCCTCTGACAATAACGGCAACAGCTTCTCCTCGACCCCTTCCACCCCCGTGGGCTCTCCTTCAAATGTTGCTGGTGGGTTTCCTGAAGGTTCTTCTCTTTGTAAATGGCTCTGCGGTGCCATCTGCTGTGCGGCACTGTCGACACCGTTTCAGCCGGTGCTCATGAGACTGTGCTGGGCTTTATTGACTTATGTGTTTGTGTCTTTAGCCTCTGCATCTCAGTGGCCCAAAGGTTCTTCTCAGCCTGCTCCATCGCCTGGATTTGAGACAGGACTGCAGGCACCGGTATGTTTAACTGTGTCACCGTATATATAAACTATTTGCAAATGACTGGTGTAATCCAAGCTAGTTTCTTTGCTTTAAATGTATGACTTTGTAGTCCTTATGAGCACACAACTTCATTTTAAACTAGAGATTTTACCGTGTGCTGTTGCACAGGATATATGCATGCATGTGTATGTCTGTGTTTGCATGCATGTTGATGTCTGTGAATGCGTGCATGTGTATGTCTGTGTCTGTGTGCATATATATGTCTGTGTATGCATGCATGTGTATGCCTGCTTATGCATGTATGTCTGTGTATGCATGCATGTGTATTTCTGTGTATGCATATGCATGCATGTTTATGTCTGTGAATGCGTGCATGTGTATGTCTGTGTATGCGTATGTCTGTGTATGCGTGCTTGTGTATGTCTGTGTATGCGAGCATGTGTATGTCTGTGTATGCATGCATGTGTATGTCTGCGTATGCATGCATTTGTATTTCTGTGTATGCATATGCATGCATGTGTATTTCTGTGTATGCATGTGCATGCTTGTGTATTTCTGTGTATGCATGTGCATGCTTGTGTATTTCTGTGTATGCATGTGCATGCTTGTGTATTTCTGTGTATGCATATGCATGCATGTGTATGTCTGTGTATGCATGCATGTGTATTTCTGTGTATGCATATGCATGCATGTTTATGCCTGTGTATGCGTGCATGTGTATGTATGTCTGTGTATGCGTGCATGTGTATTTCTGTGTATGCATATGCTTGCATGTTTATGCCTGTGTATGCGTGCGTGTTTGTCTGCGTATGCATGCATGTGTTTGTCTGTGTTTGTCTGTGTATGCATGTGTATGTCTGTGTATGCATGCATCTATATGTCTGTGTATGCATATGCATGCATGTTTATGTCTGCGTATGCGTGCATGTATATGTCTGCATATGCGTGTATGTCTGTATGCATGTATGTACAAAAATAATTTTCATTGCCAATCGCTGTTGCATTTTGTCTTGTTGTGCATTTGATAAACTTTGCCTCTGTGGCAGCTTGAGTAATTTGTCTTCTTTACAGAGTAAGATGGATGACCGTCTGGGTGAAGCGCTTCATGTGTTGAGGAACCATGCGGTAGGCACAGACATGCACAGTTTACTGAGCGCAGCCGTCTCTGGACATCCGGCTGGTGCAGCGGCCCTGGGCTCCCTCAGTCAGGCCTTCGGGCTCGTCAGCCGTCTGCCCGGCCTGGTGAGTGTTAGCGTATTACCGCGGCTCTGTTTCAAACCTTACCGAGCTGTGGACCACTCTAAATTCCATTCTGTTTTATTCTGCTGTACAATAGTAATATATTTCTTAAACCAGACTTTTATTTTGACGGGTTGTAGTGAAGACCTTTGAGTTTGTGTGTATCTGACGATAGTTTTCTAAAATGAGATGAATTGACTCTCAGATGAAGTTCATGTCCTGATATAGTGAGACGGCAAATGCTCACTATTGAGTGCTGATCAGTCTGTATGAACACGTCTCCTGCTCTTTTCTCTAGATGTCAAATCTCAGTGATGACGCAGCAGGTTTACCACAGTCCAGCGCTCTCCTGCAGGGACACCACGCCTCTCATCAGGCTCCGCCCACTTCTCAGTCCGACGCCTTTACCAGTCAGTGCTGCTCTTTGAATCATAATGCTCAATTTTGTTACATTGGATTGATTTATATTCATAAATGATGTGCTTTGTGTATTTTAATGGACAAGCATGCAGCAAGATTTTTTTGTATCATTCATGCTTTTCAGACACAACTTAAAAAGCATTCCTGTAGCTCAAAAACGCCAAGTTCATGGGTTCAATTTCCAGGGAATGCATGAACCGATAAAATGTAAACCTTGAATGTAATGTAAGTTGCTTTGGATAAAAGCGTCTGCCAAATGCATAAATGTGAATCAGTGATGCACCAAAATTTCAGCAACTAGAAATATTTGGCAAATAAAATGGAAAAAACTCCAGAAATGCCATTCAATGACCAGTTAGTCTACTAGATAAATTTAATTTAACAATGAAATTCTATAAATTCAACAATGAATTGGAGTAGAAACATAATTATATCATTATAAAGTTGATTAAAAAAAAAACTGCCTTATGCGCAATTTAAAAGTTTGTATAGAACTTATTTTTATTTGATTATTAAATATGATTAATTAACAGATTATTAAATAACGTTTATTTCCAGTTTCTAAACTTTAATTTTGTTTTCAGTGCATCACTAATGTAAATGTAAAACAGTAAATGAAAACAATGTGGCAAAAACACAAGGTTTACAAAGACAAAGTCCTAAACTCACGGCGTGGGTTGGGTCAGACGTTGACATTTCGGGCAGCTCAAACAGACCAATTGATGTTTTGAAAGTAGCACAGTGACTTATGAGTCTAAATTTAACATCCCGAAAACTTAAACTCATCATCTTTACAGGATGGTTTCACAGTGCTGCTGTCACACAGTGTGATCAGCATTTTCTGTTGCTAATCTCATCTTGTGTTTGTCTGTCAGGTCTGTCTCTGCCTCGCTCCTCTCACTCCTCCAGCTCGGATATAAAGCGGGAAGATAAGGAAGATGATGAGAACCTGTCTATTGCGGATAAATCAGAGGATGAGAAGAGAGACGGAAAAAGCTGTACGCGATCGAGGTACCTGCCGCCCTGTGCACCTTCATTTAATTCCAGAGATTATGAATAAACACTACTGGTCAAATGTTTGGATTAATTAGGATTTTTACACGTTTTTGAAAGAGTCTCTTTTGCTCTCCAAGGCTGCATTTATTTGATCAAAAATACAGTAAAAATTGTGAAATATTTTTACAATTTAAATCACCTGTTTTCTATGTGAATATATAGTAAAGTGTAATTTATTCATGTGATCAAAGCTGAATTTTCAGCATCATTACTCCAGTCTTCAGTGTCACATGATCCTTCAGAAATCATTCTAATATGATGATTTGATGCTCAAGAAACATTTATTATTATTATCAATGTTGAAAACAGCTTCATATTTCTGTGGAAACTGTGAAACATTTTATTTTTCATGATTCTTTGATGAATAGAAAGTTTAAAAGAACAGCATTTATTTGAAATCTTTTGTAACGTTATAAATGTCACTTTGGTCAATTTAATGCACCCTTGCTGAATAAAAACATTTTTTTTTATCTTTAGTACCTTTTGAATGGTAGTTTATCGCGGTTTCAACATAAATATAAGCTGTTTTCAACATTGATAATAATCATAAATGTTTCTTGAGCAGCAAATCATCATATCAGAATGATTTCTGAAGGATCATGTGACACTGAAGACTGGAGTAATTGTGCTGAAAATTCAGCTTTGATCACAGGAATAAATTACACTTTACTATAAATTCACATAAAAAACAGTTATTTTAAAATATTTCTCTATTTTTACTGTGTTTTTGATCAAATAAATGCAGCCTTGGTGAGCAGAAGAGACTTTCATAAACATCAAAAAGTCTTAATTATTCCAAACTTTTGACCATTTGTATATAACAGTTACACTTGCATCTGTAAATACTTGCCAATCCCACTTCCAGCAGCTTCTGATTGGTCCATTTTAAAACATTAAGGCGAGGTAATGCTGAGAAAACACGAGTCGCTCCCTGTTTTCTCAGTGTGCCGTGATTGTTTTACCTGTGACCCCTTCTCACCCCTCTGTTCCTCTGACCCATGAAGTCAAGACGACGAGGATGACGAGGACTTGCCGGTGGAGGTGAAGGCGGAGCGGGAGAAAGAGCGGCGCGTGGCCAATAACGCCCGTGAGCGTTTGCGCGTGCGCGACATCAACGAGGCCTTCAAAGAGCTGGGCCGCATGTGCCAGCTGCACCTGAGCAATGAGAAACCTCAGACCAAACTGCTCATCCTGCACCAGGCCGTAAACGTTATTCTCAACCTGGAGCAGCAAGTGCGAGGTCAGTGTGTGCGGCTGACCTCCGATCAGTGCTCAGGCACGAGCAGAACCGCGGAGATCTGTCTGTGGTCAGGCCGCCTGGTTGGGCCGCAAGGGGAGGAGGACGGATTTGTTGCATGAGTGATTTAAATGCATAACGTTTGGGGTTCAAAAGGCAAGACACTACAGGCAAAAACATTTTTTTTTTATTTTTATGCATTGGTCGATTTTGGGCTTTTTGGATTTTCATAACTTGTTTCAGACTAGTGGAAAGAAACCATACAAAATACATTTCTGAGTGATTATTTTATTGCATCTGTTTAAAATGTTTATTATATCATTCGCCTGATTTATATAGTATTTTATCCATAATTTTTTTTCTGTCTGTTGACAGTAATTTGATTTATTCAGTGATTAAAAAAAAGAGGAAAGGTCATTTTATTATTTATATATATAAATTAATATATAAAAAATATTAATAATATATATATATTTATATATATATATATATATATATATAATTATTATATATTAATATAATTATTATTATAATTGTGATATTTATAATAATATGATTTTATATAATTTAGTTTTATATACAATATATAAAAATTAGTTTATATAGTGTGTGTGTGTGTGTGTATATATATATATATATATATATATATATATATATACAAAATATTATTATTATAACGAAAAATATTATTAATGTTATTTATAATGTTATTTTTGTAGTATTCTGTCTGTTGACAGTAATTTGATTTATTCAGAGGAAAAATTATTTTATATATAATATATATATATATAAGTAAATTATTCATATAAATTAATACATAAAAATATAATAAATTATTTAAAAAATATTAATATAATTATATAATTGTATAATAATAATAATAATTATTATTATTATTATTATTATTATTATTAATGAATATTAAATTATTTAAATATATAAATTATAATTGTCATATTTATAATATAATTTTATATAATATTAAATTTTTATATATAAAATGAATTATTTTAAATATAACTCTTATATATATATATATATATATATATATATATATATATATATATATATATATATATATATATATATATATAAAATTTTTCCTAATTCTTTTTCTGTCTGTTGACAGTAATTTGATTCATGCAGTGATTAAAAAGAGAGCCTTTAAATAAAAAAACTAAATTATTTTGAACTTGGCTTTATCTAATGTTCAGATATCTTTTCTGGAAATGTATGCAAATCAGTGCATATTTAATTAGATAATGCCTCATCTGCATATTTCAACAAGTTGTAATAAAAAAAAAATGCAATTATTAATGTAATCAGTCAACTTAGAAAGTATAGTGATATCTATTAGTTTTATTTTATTTTATTTTATTTTTTTACCCTATTGACCTGTGGTGTCTTGCCTGAAAAATACACCCTAGAAACAGCCAACCAAGTTGCATTAAACCCCAGAACATTTTCTTTTAATAGTTGTTATCATGCACCAAATTTATCTTGGTTGTAATTCCTTCAAGTTACGTTGTGTAGTAGCGTCACTGACGCCTCCTGCCTCCCTGCGGCCCACACAGGCGTCTGTTTAGGGTGATTGTGGGACTGTCTGCACTTTCTGTAACTGTGCTGGATCTGCATGTGATTCTGTCTGTCATTTCATCCCTTCCTGTTTTCTGTCTGCTTGCAAGATTCATGCTACTAACAAACTAAGATTAAAGCTGGTCGCAATAGTTAGTTAAGCCTAGAGCTGCACGATTCTGCATAAATTGAGATTTTTTTTTTGGTTTCAAACATAGATCACGAACAGACAACTGAACAAAAAAACATGCAATTTACTAGAGCTTCTGGCAAAATTTTAATTGCTGCAGTCTATTTAATCTGCTTAATTAATCTGAATGAATTATTTAAAAACAATAGGGTTGAGTGATTGATTCAATGACTCACTCATTAATACTTCACTTGTTTCATTACTGGATGAATCAGTGTTTTTTTGAACAAATCTCTTGAATGAATGGTTCAATGACAAATACATTTTTAACAGTCACTTCTCGCCACCTACTGGTGTAACGATGTAATCAATACAATCATCATTTGAAGCACCAAGTATTTCAAAAGGTGATTTACTCTATTTTTATCGCTTCCGTAGACATCAGTGTTTATATCCGAACTATAAACTTTTATCCCATTACTTCTGTGATTTAATTATTTGTAAGACAGAAATAATGATACTGTGTGGTTGAAAAGACTATTTGTGAAGCTGTTTCATACCTATACATGACAACAGCTCAGAACGTCTTTTTTTTTTTTTTTTTTGTAAAGTTTAATAGACACAGGCGAATCATCTTCATTTAGTAATGAGATTGCGTGGGTGTTTGAATTGAGATTGCGATCTTTTATCGATTAATCGCGCCGCTCTAGTCAAGCCTGAAATGTACATTTTGTCATTTGCTCAACCTACGCAAAGTTTTGAAGGATTTTACAGGACTGTCAAGCCCCAAAAAAAAGCATCATGAAAGTAACCCACATATCTTGTACACTATATTTCTAGTCTTCTGAAGTCATTTGATAATTTTGTTTGAGAAACAGATCCGAATTTAAGTCTGTTCATCGTCTGTAGTTCTCGTGTATCATTCATGCATCCACAACACTAAAAAAAAACAATTCTGATGTCATTGACGTCAAGCTTGGCGTTATTTTGACGTACTGTTACAGGTTTTATTATTATTGTGAATTAGCTTTTATTTTTATATTTTCAGTTTTCATTTTATTTGTAGTTTTATTTGATATGCATTTGTCGTTTTATTAGTTTTTTTTCAAATATTATATTTAATTTATTTTTATTTCTGTTTTTAATTTTAGTTCAGTTCTAGTTATTTATTTAGATCCAGTTAGTTATTGTCATGCTTCAACTAATTTAATGCAAAATGTCTAATTTGTTTAGTTTAAGTAGTTTCATTTTATTTTATTTCAGCTTCATTTTAATTAACAATGTTTTAATAGTTTTGGTTAACTGGTGCAAACACGTATTTACATGAAAAGCATAAATAAACAAATGCGTAGATGAGATTTTTCAGTGAATATCTCAGACAATAAAAAATTTCAGTCAGTTCCTTGACAAAATGATCATATGACTTCAGAAGACATGAAATATACTCTCTAAAACATTGTATATAATGACAAACGAAGCACCATAAACGTCATAACAATAGTCCATAATGTAAAAAAAAAAATGAAAAATTTACACAGTAAAATACCGTTTTCCATCGAAACAGTAATATACCATAAAAACAATGCATTCTGGGTCATTTTATTTGTTGTTTTCGAGAAACTAAATTATAGGCTACTTTCTCAAAAATGACAAATATTACCCAGAATGCATCATTTTTACGGTGTATTACTGTTTCAATGGAAAACAGTGTTTTACTGTGTACATTTTTCAATTATTACAGCTGTTTTTTACAGTATGGACTTGTTATGACATTTATGGTGCTTCGTTTGTCATTTTTGGTGTTTGACATTATCTGTGCGCGTCATTGAAAACAGGCGTCAGTAACCTTGATAAATCTCTCTTTTCCTGAAAAAAAAAAAAAAAACTCGCGAGACATGAGGGTTGAGTAAATGATGCGGTTTTGACTAGTATGGATGCAATAATGCATGCAACCATCTCAATTGTTCAATCCTTAAATACATACAATCTTCATACATCTTATAGTTTCATTTTTCCTTCCTCAGTTTGTCTGTTGCATGTCCGTAACCCGTCTGAACTGCTGTGAAAAGCTTTTTCCGCAGGCATTAACCCGGCAGATTAGAAGAGACGGACTTGTTCTTTTGTGTTTCCTTCTTACCGGTTTAGTTGCTTCGGATTGTGACAGTCTGATTAATGCTTGCATGTCATGTTTAACCCTCTGTTTGCCAGGTTGTTTTTCTTTTTACCCATTTCTCCATCTGTTCTTCAGCCCTTTTTCTTTGCAGATGGCCGCAGTGGTTTTTAGTCTCATGCTGCATAAATGCATCTCAGCAGCGGGATGCGTTTACGATGAGACAGTCGCATTCACCTCATCCTGTCTTCTGTCTGGCTCTCTCAGTGGCAGTGTGTGTTTCTGTTCGGTTCTTGGCAGACGGTGCATCTCTCTCATCTTGCTGTCCTCTCGTCTGTCACTTGCGCTCTTTCGCTCCGTGGCAGTTCCCACAGGCCTCCTGAAATCCACTGACACTTTAATGCGTAGCGACCCGTCCGTCTGTGTCTTGTTTGAAATTGCGTGTCCGGTCACGATAAAAGCAAGATGCTTGGGTTTGGACGCGTCTCCGCTCTCCATCCGCACTTCCGCTGGATCCTTCACGGCAACCCTCGTTTAACTGGATTCAGTGCAGTTTTAATTGGGCACTTCCTGTTTGTCTCAGCATGGGTCTGAAATTTAAGATGAAGAATGCTGGTTTTGTAATCCTAATGTTTAACATGTAAAACAGGATTTGTTTTGCGTAATGACACTAGGGTTATGCAGGGAAATTCAGGGCTTTTTTTAAAGCTGTGGGGAAAAAAGTTATTTTATTTTATATAAGTTATTATAATACATATATAAAAAATATTATTAATAATAATATAATTAATTATATATTATATAATATTTTATTGTGTTAAAATAATAATTATAATAATTAATTAATATATTATAATATTAATTTTATATATAAATTATAATTTTGATATTTATAATTTATATATATATATATATATATATATATATATATATATATTTTTTTTTTTTTTATAAATGTATTATTATTTTAAATATAATTTATTTTTATTAATTTTTTTAATATTTCTAATTACAATAAAATTCTATATATATTTTTTATTTCTTATTTGCATATAATATATAATATTACATTAAATGTACATTAAAATTGGATCATTTTAAATAAAAAATGTAAAAATTCTATATATATATATATATATATATATATATATATATATATAATATCATTTTTATCATGCATATATTATATAAAAATATATTATTTTAAATATACATTAAAAATTTATCAGTTTAAATAAATAAAATGTAAAAATTCTAATTATATTATAAAATTATATATATAATTATTTTTTATATGCATATATTATATAACATTTTAACATTTTAAATATAAATTATCAATTTAATCATTTTAAATAATTAAATTAAAATGTAAAAATTCTAATTATATTATAAAATATATATGTATTTTTTTTATTTTAATATGTATTTATTATATAATTTTTTTAAATATTATTCTAAATATAAAGTGTAATTTAATAATTGTTATATTTTAATAATTATAATAATTTATAATATATATATCCAGAGAGTTTGGGAACCATGTAGAGAAAAATCAACTGTAATTAACAGGTTCTTCAGTAGTTGCAAAGTTCTATTAGAGTCAACTTATTGAAGTCAAGACAGTTAATGTAGGTATAGAATGGACTTAACGAGGTGATTAACGAGCACCTGGTCGCCCCTGACAGCAGCGTGTCGGAGGAGTGTCTCACAGTGGAGGAGAAGGAGCAGCGCGAGCGCGAGCGACGCATGGCCAATAACGCTCGGGAGCGGGTGCGCGTGCGGGACATTAACGAAGCCTTCAGGGAGCTCGGCCGCATGTGTCAGCTGCACCTGAAGAGCGACAAGGCTCAGACTAAACTCATCATCCTGCAGCAGGCCGTGCAGGTGATCCTGGGCCTGGAGAGACAGGTGCGAGGTAGGACGACCCCTCTGTACGCCACCGTCCTGCCAAGAATCACCAGACACACCGCTGCTACTGAGATTCTCTTCGCTTTGACTAACCTGTGTGTGTCTGCTGACCTTTAACATCTCTCTTTTACACCTTCTGCCTCATTTTACGTGATGTACACAAGTAGGATGTTGACACACTGAACATCTGATTGATTATGATTGGAACAACAAAAGATTTCAGAGTGAATCTCACAAAAACATGCCAACATATTTCACTCAAAAATTTGAAGAAAAAATAAGTATTTGTTACAGAAAATCAAGCCTTCTTTTGAGTTACAATGTGTTGCATGTGACATTATTTTCTTGATAATTAAATGTATTTAAATAATACATTTATTATTATAAAGTAACATATATATTTAAAATATTAATAAATGTATATATATTTTCCTGATAAATGACCAAAAAAAAGAGATGTTTTTTGTTGTAGAAAAATTAAGCCTTTTTTGACTGTTCCAATTTATTGCATGTGACATTATTTTCATGACCATTAAATATATAAATATATGTAAAAATATTTATTAATAAATATATTTTACTGATAAATTGACCCAAAAAGTTTAAAAAAATATATATATTTTTGTAGAAAATTAAGCCACCTTATGACCATTACAATTTGTTGCATTGTAACAATTAAAATATGATTTTAAAATATATTTTATTTTTATATATTATTTATTTTATTTATTTTTTCTTAATAACTGTTGCTTTCATATATATATATATATATATATATATATATATATATATATATATTTATTATTATTATTATTATTATTATTATTATTATTAATTTTTTTTTTTGTAAATTATACTTAAATTATATATATTAAATAATATATTATTCTAAAGCATAATTGTCATTAGATTATCCTTACTGTATATTGTGGTCAAATAAATTAATGAAATGAATAAATAGTTTTTTTTTTTTCTTTGACGTAATGTACTGTACTGTTTAAAAAAAAAAATTAAGTATTAAAGTATTTTTTTAATAATTTATTATATAAGAATACACACACACACACACATATACATACACATATATATATATATATATATATATATATATATATATATATAGTATAAAAATTTCATCATCACATTGCAGTAATGAAAAGGAATTTCTCTGTCCGGTCCAGTAATTCTTTCTTTTTGTGATGAATTATGAACCGGACACGTTCTTCACAGGTTTTTTTTCAAGCAACTTGTCGTACTTGTCTGAATCACGTCGTGTTTCTTCCTCTCACTTGCTCTTCCATCAATATTCAAGTTTGGCTTCTTAAAGCTCCTGTGCTGCTGTTTGACTCAGAGCTGCTTCATTACACTGTAATCTGACAGACTCTAATATCTGATATCAATCACTGTTGTATTCAGAGCGTAATCTGAACCCGAAGGCCGCGTGTCTGAAGAGGAGAGAGGAGGAGAAGGTCACAGGAGACCCTCAGATGTTGTCTGGTCTGGGTGGAGATGGACACGGCCATATGTAACATTCAGGTGAGTGAGTGACTGTTATGAAGCATTTTAATATATTATATTCATGCAAATGCGTATTACGTGTTCAGTCTATCCAGCTTATATTTCAACTCGAAAATAAGGTGTTTTCTGTGAATGTGTGAGACTTCCGATTTATTAGCCACTATGGGGAAACAACAAAGTGCAGTAAACTGTAAAAATAAGGTGAATATGCATGTGCGAGGCGAGTGCTCTGTATAAGAATGCGTTTGTGCGCAGACTCTCTTTACAAAGTGACATCGCCAACTACTTGTCTGGCACGCGCAATACAGCGTTTTTAGTCATTTTCACGAATCCGTGTGAACAGGGATAGTTTTGAAAATGTTGTCATCTGTACAAAGAACGAACTTTTCCATTTTTAGTACATTGTTGTTGTGTAAACGTGCCCTTATTTTCAATTAAAATTTTTCTGGATTCCACTTTAATAACTAAATTACATTTTAGTAAAACAGATAGCCTGTCTAAATAATTTAACTTGTACAATTTAACAGCAATTTATTAAAAGATTATTAAAAGCAAAAATTATATTTTTATCTGTTTCATTAATTATGCCTTGGATTCTGTTTTAATTATTTTATTAAGTTTTAATAATCAAATATCATATCAAATCAATTGAAAAAAAAAAAAAAAGCTATATATATATATATATATATATATATATATATATAATTTTTTTTTTTTTTTTTTTAATAATATTAAATGTTTTATTTTTTCAGAAATTCTGTTTTGTCGGTTATAATTTTTTTAGATTTAGGATTTAATACAAATTTATTATCAAAAATGGTGATAATCAAACCAGAGCCATTTAATTAATCTTTTACAGTGTAATGAAATGAAAATGTAACAATTGCTTTTATTTTTTTTTTAGCAATGTGCTGCACAACAGAGGATTAAAACATGGCTAAAAAATGTGATATTCCTTAAAAATGTTTTAATAAACTGTTAATATTACTGCAGAACATGCAGACTTAAGTCTTTTTGTGCTTTAATATTCACAGACACTGGATTAAGTGTTGAGCCCTACTTTAGATTTATTTGATTTATATTCATTTATGCTCTTTTACAAAGTCTTGATGTTGTTTTCAGGCTCTACTAGAACAGGTTGATTATTTTCCTCATATTCTCCATTGTTCAGCTCCTCTCTTCCCAGTCTGTCAGTAACGCTCTGTTTAGTTCCTGTCTCTATGAAGCCCCTCCTTCTGAAAAGCATGATGTGCTCTGATTGGTCGGCTGGAGCAGTGTGTTGTGATTGGTGTTTGGGAAATGTCCCACCCCTTAACGTAACCGTCAGTTTCAACACACTACTAACTAACTCAACCAGGCCCCGCCCCTTTATTCTGCGTATGAATTATTTAAATGAGGAACATTGTGAAGAAAACTCAAAATGGAGGCGTTTCAGGGAGTTCAGAAACACTGATATAGAGGATATGTTTGCAGAGCTTTTTCATGCTCAGATGGCAACATTAAAGAGAGCTGAACATGGAAAAAACCATAATAGCTCTTTAAGTTTCCACAACAAACACTGCGGTGGAAATCTGCTTTTACTCTGAATGAATGAAAACCAGCTCACATCTTGAATGTCTTTGTGAAATGTTCTTTGGAAGCATTTCTAACACTGTTGTTGTTTTCGCTCAACAGATCCTGACGTAAGGAATCTCTCCGTCGACGTGGCCTTATCTTCCTGTTCTTGTTCCAGAGTCCACACACATACACACATTCTTGATTTATATATTATAAACAGATGTGTTGGAAGACTCACATACACACAGTACACTTCCTGGGCCGCTCACACGGCTCACGAACACACACAATCATGGACCATTGGTGGAAATCACCCATAAGAAACAGCGTTTGGAGGACCGGGACCGTCCTGCTGTTGATGGAGTGATGTAAGGATTACAGTGTGCTGTTATATAGCACACACACGCACACCGACCCATGAGCCTTTGCATTCAACACAAGGTCAAGCTCCGCTGTGGGAACAGATTCTTTTCTCTCTCTTTTTTAGAACATGTATTCAAGTTCAACTTACTTTTGTACCGTTTTG